>NC_137810.1:67761888-67946888 GCF_963921795.1 Nannobrachium achirus | reverse complement strand
ATTCCCTGGTTTTATTAAATGAAGTCCAATAGATTCACATAAAAAGAATCACAAACAATGCGTTGCACGCACGCACTTTGCGCGTGCGCAAGGTCGCGTCCTCTACTTCCGTCTCCACGCCCTCCTCCACTTTCAGCTGCGGCCGGGTGTGATTGCCAGTAGGCCAACAGTCAGCACACACAGTATCTGTAGATGATGTTCCTATAATAGAACAAAAACACAATCACGACATAACACAAGGGGAACATATTTTCAGTACATATTCAGGGTCATATTTTCAAGAGAACATACTAAAAAGTACAGTATAAATGTAATGTGAATAGCTAAAATAACACCAGAGACCACCTGAAAACATTCTGTAGGGGGTTCTGTCCACTAAGGCATTTCTTTATTCCTGAGCACAGCAGTTGTTTTGAATTGTTTTCAGACTGTATTTACACTACACTGGAAATGGCAACAGCGTGATGAGACACTGGGCCTCCTTCATGATGGTGAGAGTTATAACATTTTCAACAGTGGCATTTGGATGAGTGTAATGGAATAATGCCTTACATTGTCAGCTGGAGGAACAATTCTTTGGTGCTCATTCTGAGCTGTCTACAGTGCCTTCTAGTGGACTTTTTTTTATTATTAAAGGGGATGTACAGCTTCCTGTTCCCACTGCCATTAAGTTCAGCTGCTATTTCTGCCTTTATATTAAAAAAAGACCATACTTTATGAGTATGCTCTAATTTATTTAGATCTTACAACACCCAGCAACGAAAACAAATCCATAGGCCCTATATCAAAATGTATTACATGAACATTTATACACTACTTTTTTACTTAAAATAAATTACTTCATCAAATAAATTAGTAGAATACATTTGTTGAGGTGTTACAGAAGCCCAGGTTTGTTTGATAGCGGCCTCACATATCATAGTTTACTTCATGAATGAGGCCCAACGTAAATTTGACTTTACTCTGTTCAGACAATAGCAGCAGACACTGAACTCTGAACATGGTAGATGTTCATTTAGTCTTTCACTTTGACAATATAAGAACACGAAGAATGTGTGGGCTCTGCTGAAATGATAAATGTACACACCAACCTTTTTTAACAATATATTGACCCGGACGGCAACTGCTGTGTTTCTGAGTTTTAAAACATCCATTCTTAGTTTGGAATACACAGTAGAATCCCTCTGATGGTTCACACACTGCATTAGATGTTGCTGTACATGGACTCTTCTCTCCCAAACCAGGACCTGTGGATTACATTGACTTGAGTTTAAAGAGGAGAGTGTGACACTTCTCAAATGCACAACTAAACACAGTTCAACAACAATTCAAATATATTCTAACTGAATAAGTTCTATTTAGTTCTTGAGTAATGTGTTGCATTACTTATAGTCATGGTTGTGACTTTTTATCAAGCATAAATTAGACATCATTTAGTATTAGTGTAATAATAGTGTAATAGTGGTGGATGGTAACCAAACGTATTCCTATAAGTGATGTTTAATATTTTTATTTAGGCAATTTTAAACTTGAATTTACCTGCGGGGATTTATAAAGGTTGTTGTTATTTTATCTGATTTGTCTTTTATTTGGCTGAGGGGGCCTAAGCCTAGCAGCATGTGATCTCGATTAAGAGTGTCTGCTAAACAGCTTAAATTGTAAATTGATAATGTACCTGCAGAACAGTTGTTACATGTAAAACAGTGTGTTCGTCCATTGGGCTGATCCAGGAAGGTTCCCTCAGGACAGGGTTTACATGATGTTCCTCTAAACTGTGTGCAATGTTTAGAAACATGGCTTCCTGTTGGACAGGGAATCACAATCTTAAAATTATAACAAAAGTAATGAAAATTTTTGCAAATGTAATACAAAATACTACAACTAATACTAATACTAATAATAAGGGTAATAATAATAATAATACAAATTATTACCCTTATTAGTATTACCCATATCATTATAAATATAGCTGCAAGCAGCGATAAAGAAAAAGTGATAAAGAAAAACTAGAAGCAGTGTTCTTCCAAGCACAGGTCTCGGCCAGGTCAGGTAGGTTATTGTGGCCTCCTGGTGGCGCTATAATAGGCCAATGTGAAAAGGGTGCCATGTCTTCTTGGGCTTTTCACGGCAATCGGAACACAACATGCATAATTTTGGGTATTTTGTTCCAAAAATGTGTGTTTGCAAAAGTCAATCTGCTGGTGGCGCTATAACAGACCAATGTGAAAAGGGTGGCATTTGTTTCTTGACCTAGTGGGAATATGAATGCAAAATTTCACAGATATAGCAGGCTGCATTCATGATCTTAGGCATTGTGTTCAAAACGGCCCAAATCCTGCTAAAATTTGGAAGCCAATGTTAGCCAATTATTTAGGATAGAATATGAAATATCAGACAGATATGTCTTGATCACATCACTATAGAGATAGGCCTACTGTGTACTGATTCGCGTGATTCTTGGATAAAATCTGAATGAGTAATACCATATAATGTGTTTTACATAACTCATAGCCTATTCATGTTGATCACATGAATACTGTTTTGCTTTATCTTTGGAAAAAATGTGTATGTCTACTTTTTTTTTCTTCAAGAATTGTATTCATGGTGGCTCATGTGAAAAATGTGGGGCAGAGGTTCTGAATTGGCATCCAGGGATTGTGTGTGCACAGTTTGGCAGCGACCAGGCCAAGGTGCCCGAGATTAGCTGGTAACAGACAGGCGGACAGATGGATGGACGAAAAGGGGGAAAAACATAGTCTCGGCCATATGCCTTTCGGCCTGGGGGAGACAATAATAATATTGACTAATGCACAACAGGCAAAAGATAGACAATTTAAGGTGTAGTTCTTACCAGTGGAACACAGGGGGCAGCATCTGCCCTCTACAGTATACTCTTCACCAGAACAAGTGACAGCACATCCAACATCAATGGGCATAACACAAATCTATTGAACAATGAAAACATGATCATTAGATATACTATGTTTTTAATAAAACGCTGCCTAATTAACCTGTGTGTGCAGTGGTGGAAAGTCGCTCAGTATAGGTGTACAAGCAAAACATATATACTGGATTTCAATAATTTAAAATAACTTTACTTTTTACTCTTTCAAATATTGTACTTTTACTCCACCATAATTATTTGAACACTTTTGAAAATGATGTGTGAACGAGATGCTGTTTCCACAGCTAATCCTATTACCAATAAGAAACATGAACCAATCACAAGAAGTTTTCTCTCCATTTCATTAAAGATGTTCAATGGGTTTCATCAAGTCGGGATGTCTGGAAGAAAAACAGGAAAAATATTGTACCTGTTAACAATCCTGTATAATTTGCAAAAAACGCCTGCGTACCCAAAGTAAATTGATTGTAGTTTTAAAACCATTTGGAGTAATGCATTGGGCATGGTCTCATTTTGAAGGAAACATTTTGAAGTTTTACCCAGAAATAAATAATCACTCTGTGTGCAACTGACATTGAGTAATGCAAGTTTTAACTTACTGGAATAGCAGGTTTTTAATCCTCGCCTAAATATTTTCAGTAAATAGATGCCTGCATAACACTGTTATTATCATATAGGAGCTGAAAAACACAATGTGGACACATTTTGAAGCCTTACCTAGCCCAATTTCAAAGGACATGATAAAACTACAGAATATGAATATTTTACACATGTTTTACTAAGTGTATGTTTATGCGTTTTCATTTGGAGACATTTGCATATATCATATAAAAAGGTCAAAAAAGGGCTAATAGACTGGATTTTTTTTATTTTATTATTTTATTATTTTAATTTATTTATTATTATTATTATTTAATTTATTTATTTTACTGACAGCCCTAACACTCTTGGTCTGACATTCGGCGCCGCTGCTGCGTATTTACGCACGGCCAGTAGTGCTGTTACGCAGGGTTTTTTGGGTATTGTAGTTCACTTCAGCCAAAATAAAGTAGACACATTTTGTGGAGAATTTCATTGGCTATAAGAAGTGCCAGTCACAGAACAACCTGCTGCCATTGGCTGAATATATGAGCCAGGAAACGGACCTCATGGACCTCCTCTGAGAACATACTATTGGTTGCTATTGGGCGACTGGGAGACGACTGAGACAGGACTAGAAGCTCCAATTGGGTGAAATGAAGTGTCAATCATTGTGTGGAGCTTGGAGGCTATTTTAATAGTATTCAGTTGTAAAACTGAAAACCTGAACTGGAGTTAGAAGCAAAAACACGTGAAAGATTGTCATACTGACATCACGCTTGTATCCATGACTATAGTTTTACAGAGGTTTCTTGGCAGAAAATGTGGTTTGGACTTTGTACAAACAATGGATTTTATCATGTTTACCCTTCCTCTACTAGCGAGGCAGATAAAGTGCATATTACAGGTGAATCGTTCACTTGCGGATACAAGCACCAAAATTGGCACACATACTCCTTAGGCATTGCTCTTTTCAGAAAACCATCTGGCCAAAAAAAAAAATCAAGATGGCGGCCAATTTTCATGATGGCCGCCATTGAATATACAGTAATCTTGCATTCCGCAATCAAATCCCATAGACTTGTCCTATTTGAATAATTTTGGTGTCAAATCATACATGTATCACTATGTAGAATCCAAATTTGGACCCATGGACTTACTCAATGGCTTCCTTGTACCATATATCAGTCCCGGAATCTTAATATTCTGCTAATAGTGTGGTGCAATGCGTCCAAAAAACAGCTCCCGTAGGATTTTTGTGCTAAAATTTATCTTTTTGCAGATCCTGGTTCTATAGAGTCCAAACTATGAGAAAATGATGGGTGTCAACTTTTCCGGACCCCCACCCCCTTTCTGGGGGTCATCTAGTTTGGGACCTGCCAGAACAGTACGCCAGCCAGTTAATGTCCAATTTTCTTAATATTAGGGTTGTTTTGTAGGTTTTAAAACATTCTGAGTTCATTTATTACACTTTTGAAGCAGCCAGAATAAGCTTTCTGACTTTTGGTTGGGGTCTTTCCTCACCTGGGACCCCCCAGATGGACCCCTGAGCCTTTCTCAGTACTCGCTCTGCTCCTGCTCCAGAACAATGTCATATTAGATCATAATTGAAGCATAAACGTTTTTTTCTGAAAACAAAAAAAAAGTAGTAACAAATACCAGGGGTCTTCCACAGGGGCTTCGGGACCCCTGGGGGTCCTCGGAGTTACTACCTAGTGTGATAAGAAGTGTACTTCTAAGGATTTCTTTGCTAAAATGTATTTTTTTTTACTGCTTTGGCTTTTATAGGGACCAAACTGTCAGAAAATGATGGGTGTCAGATTACATTACTACATTACCCCCCCCCCCCCCCCCACACACACACACACACACACACACAGACACACACACACACACACACACACACACACACACACACACACACACACACACACACACACACACACACACACACATACACACTATAAACCTCTAACAATACTAAGAGAGTCAGACATAACACAAACCTCTAATTTATCAGAATATTAGGATTCCGGGACTGATATATGGTACAAGGAAGCCAGTGAGTAAGTCCATGGGTCCAAATTTGGATTCTACATAGTGAAAAATGTATGATTTGACACCAAGATCATTCAAATAGGACAGGTCTATGGTATTTTATTGCGGAATGCAAGATTACTGTATATTCAATGGCGGCCATCTTGAAAAATGGCCGCCATCTTGAAATTTGATTTGGCCAGATGGTTTTATGAAAAGAGCAATCCCTAAGGAGTATGTGTGCCAATTTTGGTGCTTGTATCCGCAAGTGAACGATTATTTCTGTTATCTGCCCGGCTATACACAAGAACATCATTGTTGTGGAAATATATGATGTTGTTGGAGTACAATCCAACTCTAAACGTGAGTAGCAGCAGATTTATGAATATTTGTTTGTTTGTTTATGTCGGACTTCTGCGTTGTTAGAGGCGTGAGTTTCGGCGCTATAATCAAATGGTTTGCGGATTCGGAATCACAAGAATCTTAGCTTTAAAATGGTATACAGCTGGGCAATGCAAGTAACACAGAGGGTGGCTAAAAGTGATTGTTTGTCAACAAACGGCCGGCGGGCCCGCCGCCGGCATGGCTTCCCCAGGATTTGGACCACTGGATTTTAAATTTAGGCTCAGGCTTCAGAAGGCCTCGGATCATTTTATTCATTTCATTAAAAATCCCGAACATGTTCGGGATAGGCACACTGGACTACGTTCCGGAAGCGGCGCTGAACATTGGGGGGTCTCAAAAATGTATTTTAAACCATTTTTAATGGAATATATCTTCGGACCATGTAAAATGGCTAGCTGGCTAGCGTAGGACGAGCCAGGACCACCCACGACTCTACAAGCAGCTCAGGGTAAGTCAATTAATAAAAAAAAAATTGTTTTGGATTGAACATATCCTGAACATGTTCGGGATAGGCACAGAATGAGTTAAGAGGTTAAAATGCAGGGTAACTTACTGAATCATTTATCTATCTCATTCCCTTAGGACTAATACAACAATGGCTTATTACAAAAAATACTGATATCACAAATCTGGTTATAATGTGAAAAAAGTGTCAACATGTACATCAGGTATCTCGATACCTGATGAAGGTCAGTTTACTGAAAAGTTCTTCAACAAATACATAAATGTGAAGACAGTGTGTAGAAGCATGACAGAAAACTGTATAAGTTGCAACTGTATAAGATCATTGTTCATCTGTGTGTGGTTGTTAGAAGGCTATAACATAATAAAATAAATAAATGGTTAAAGCTATACTGTGTAAGATGCTCAACTAGTGGTCAGTAGCCCTATAGCAAACCGCGGTCGCGTTCGCGTCTTTCGCCCGTTTTTCGTACCTTCACACCCCCGCGTCTGCCTCCACAACGCCGAGAGCTATCTTTAGAGGGGTCCCTGGTTCCTGTGCGTTCAGGCATTCCGGAGAAACGGACTACTTCACCCTGCCTGGTAGGCGAGATTACCTTTTGAGTAAAGAGACACACGGGCGACTACAAATATGGCGACCCCACTTCAAGATGCGCTGTGATTGGCCGGTAGTGTACCATGTGTGCATGATCGGCGATGTGATTGGGCAACGTATACACAACGTATACAGATGATGCAGATTACGTCATTTTGGCGCGAAATCCGGTCCACGGCCAGGATCATAGAAAACATATAAAGAGAAGGCTTCAGAAGCTGAAAATAACGGAGTGGGTGTTCTAAAACTTTAGCGATTTAACAGTTAGGACAATTTTAAGATTTGTTTTATAAAAAAAGTTACATGGTACAACTTCAACGTGTGTGTGTGTGTGTGTGTGCGTGCGTGCGTGCGTGCGTGCGTGCGTGCGTGCGTGCGTGCGTGTGTGCGTGTGCGTGTGCGTGCTTGTGTGTGCATGTGTGTGCATGGCTGGCTGGCTGGCTGGCTGAATTTCCAATCCTGTGTGTATGCACTATTCCATGATTGTGACACATGCAGACAAGAACAGATGAATGGTTAGGATTTGTTTCTCAAGTAAATGTGTGGTCAAGCGTAGTTGCATAGCATTGTGCGTAAAAGTCAAAGTCCAAAGTCTCTATTTACTAATCATTCTGAAATTCCTGAGTGACGTCATGATACGTTTTCGTTCATTGTCAGTGTTTTGATGAATGGCAATGACTCATTTTGATCTCATTACACATTGGTTTAGTTGTGATAATATTGCTTAAGCATAAAGAACACTAGAGGAAGAGAAGACCATGACCAGAGCAAATTTATATATATATATATATATATATATATATATATATATATATATATATATATATATAACCAGGAAGAATAAAGCCTGGCCTCAAAGAAAGAAAAACTCCATGGTAACTATATGTCTGTTCTAATATGTCTTTGCTGTCAATTAAACCGAGTCATGGATAAACATTGCCAGGTTAACTGTAAATCCCTGTGAATGTCCCAAAATAAACATTTCCATTTCCCACCCACTTCCAATGTAAACCAGTGCTTCTACACCTGTGGGACGGGACCAACAGGGGGGTTACCAGGTGACAATTCAAGGACTTGTAAGACCCTTTTAATACCACAAAAGAAAGAAGGAAAAAGACATCAAAAGTACTAAACAAACTATACTATAAAAACTGTCCAAACTGTCAAATAATACCATGCTGAATTATTTATCTATCTCATTCCCTTAAGACTGCCATACAACAATGGCTCATAACAAAAATCTGGTTATAATGTGAAAAAAGACCATGAAGACCATGATCATACTGTAACAAATGAAATATTACTAATCATTCCGAAATTCACTTGAGGAAAGTCATAGTATTCTTTGCTTCATTGTCCGTTTTTGGATGAATGACATCTATCTTTGCATGTTGGTTTAGTTGTGAGAATATTAATGAAAAATAAAAGCAGCAGATCGCTAGTGAAGGCCATGACCATAAATGAAATATTGCTTGATGAGAACCAGCTGTGTTATAATCAAGTACAAAACAAAGCCTTCCAATGAGACTGACTGCTGACAGCCTGGCCTGAATAACACATTTATTGCATTGAAAGTAATAAACAATAAAAACTGGTGGAAAGTGGCAAAATGTGTGAAGCCTTCCAATGAGAGGATGCTATGTTCCCAATATTTGCAGTATCTCTGGAACCGAGTCAAACAAAGGTAATGCCTCACCTATTAGAATTCCAAGTGCGTGTCAGGGTCGGGGATCCCCAGTTCAAATATGATTATTTCGGAGGGTCACGGCCTGAAAAGGTTGAGAAAGATCTGTTTTTTGTATCATTTTAAATCCTCAAATGTTCAGCAGACCCACATAATCCAGTCAATTACACATATAGGTTAAACAGACCAACATGGCAAATGTTGATTAGTGGTCGATGGCAGAAATAGTAGCTTACCTCGTGAAGATGATTAAAGGTTGATTAAAGTATTGATTAAAATGTGTCAGTACTCAGTAACCACTCTCTGTTCTCTACTGCGCGTCCCTCTGTGTGCTTTAAGTCCCTGTGTGATGCAATCGCGCAGCACTGTTACCTGTTCTTTCAAGGGTCAAGGTACAAGTTGGTGTGGTGATCTTTATTGTGTACATACCGGTAAAAAAGGTTCTGGTTCCTCATGGCTTTGTAGCAACATCAATAATAACTAGTAAGACGCCTCAGGGCAACAAGCAAGCTCGCGCCACAGTGATGTGGACATCAGGGATGTGGACATCAGGGATGTCCATATATGGGCATAAAAAGGGATTGTTCCCCTGGCATCACAGGGATCTCCATATCTCCATATATGGGCATAAAAGGGATTTGTTTCCTCTGGCATCACAAGGATCTCTCTAACAGGGCATCATTAATATTGATGGCATAAGCGAACTCCATATATGGGCATAACAGGGATTCTGTTAGTGTGACATCACACAGACGGACGGACGGACGGACGGACGCGGACAAGCTGTGACGTTTCTCATCGTAAACTGCGACGTTCAGTTTCAATAATACAAATAAAATATACAACAAGGATTATAAACAAAGTAGAATAACCCATTAAAACCGGGAAAGCATCTGTAATTTTTGTTTTATTTTAACAACTTCAACCAATATTTTATACTTTGGTTATTAAAAAATCATGAGAATTTGTGCAAATCTTTGAATCTTTGCTTCTGGTGGTCCCTGGAACACATTTTTACATGGGTTTCTGCAGCCAAATACATATCATTTTGGGGGTCCTTGACTGATAGGTATTGTGTTGTGGTTAATATCATCCTTTTATCAATTCATATTAATTGTTAGATATGAATTATGATATATAATTATACGATTCATTTATAAGGTTATATTATGTGAACTATTGACTGAACTTACAGTATATAGAGACCATGTTTTGGTTGTACAGTAAGTTCAGGCTAGTGGATTACAGGTCATGGTGACTGTGGTTACCCTGACTACGAGATCATGTTTTGGTTGTACTGTAGGTTCAGGCTAGTGGAAAATTACCCTACCAACACTCTACGTGTCTCTGTCTTCTTGTTATGATAACGGGAACAAATCAATGAGTCCCACGACTAACTGTCATAATCTGTATTCTTTACTGTATGTTAACTTCCATCTTTGGAAGAGAGAATTAGCAAGCTGCCACTAGGATAGTATGATCAGTGTTTTGTCTCTTTGTCTGACTCTCTTCAATACAGCAATGTATTGATTGTCCTTTGGCTCGTCTCTTGGTCTTTTGGTTATGGATTTATCCATATCCATATTTATTTATGAAAAGGTTTTGAGCATAGAAACATATGTTCTTGATTTAGAAGACATTTTGTAGAATCAGGTCTGTTGTCTGTTGTCCTAGTGTATAAGTTGTGTGTGCATGCATTAATGTACAAGGTTTTTACTACTAGGTTATAAACATTATAAACATCTGTGAGAATGTATAAGCTGTGAAGTGACCTTTGCCATTGTCCTTGGCATTGTTCAACACACGGGCTGTGCGTGCGTGCGTGCGTGCGTGCGTGCGTGCTAGATGCTACAGTAGATATCTTGAAACGCTCGGAAGGCATCGCCGAGCGCTATTATCGCGGCCAGATCTTCTCTCAGTGCCTTTCACACACACAGTTCACTAAAACGTGTTCAATAAACATCATTGATGAATGAATGTCTTTTGTGTTTTGATTAAATTGATCATATGAATAGAAATGTCTCTTACCAGGTGATTAAATCAGATAACCATTGTCTTGGATGAACCGACCAGTCCTTAATAATGTTTAATTTTCGAATGCATACATTTTTGTCCAACCAAGTTATCAATGTAAGACATTGCAATTAATTAAAAAAATGCTTTATTGATTAAAAAAAATCTGATTTGAAAAATGCGGAAATCCCATTCTAACTAATGGGCGGAGTCCCCCAGATATGACGGGCTGATGACACTACACCGTGTGAATGTATTGTGCTTGTTGGCTCACTGGAAACACTCTTCTACACTAAATGGAACAGAGCCTTCATTAGTATCTTTGTGACACCTGTACAGGATGTAACATTTGCCCTACTATTTATTTACATCAATATGGCAGCTGTCAAAACGCTTTATTTAGAACATTATTAATTAACTGACCAAGAGAATGCTAAGGTTTGCCCAACGTCAAGGTACATCAGGTCACTAACTTAATTGTAAGGTATGACCCCTGTATGACCCCTGCAGCTAGCTGCTACAGGCTACAGAGAGAGACTGCTGAGAATCAATGTAAGACAGTGATAAACTAAACAATGATTGTATTTATGGTAATCTTAGTTTTATATCACACACAGCTAGTGGCTGCTCCAGGGAGTTGCGATTAGGAGAGCTATTAAAAGGGGGCCTTTATTGTTAGATCAGAGGCAAATGAATTAAGGCAACAGACAATAATACATTACACTATTAACTTAGTATCATAGGTCACATAGCATAAACATACATTACTAAATGTTTTGTGTTATACAGCAATTCAAATAAATCTGTAAAAAGCGGATGGCTTATCATAGCATACACATAATGTATTGTAGTTCAGTTTGTTGCTTCAGTAATGACTAATTTACTGTCAGTAAATTGTCTTCATAGAATATATATATATATATATATATATATATATATATATATATATATATATATATATATATATATATATATATATATAATTCATGTATTTATTCCACTAATATTTATAAGTGGGGCTAGTGGATAATAATAGGCCTAATGAAAAATAAAAATATAAAAGTAATAAAAATCTGCAATGAGCTCAATAGATAAATGCAATATAAATGTAATATTGGTATCGGAATCGGTATCGACAGATATGACCCAGCAAATAATCAGATATCGGTCATTTCATAATCGTGCATCCCTAATTGTGGGAACACTATGTTATCTTCATTATTTATTTACCAAGCTCCGTCGCAGACAGGGCCCTTAGCCAATGAGGTGCAATTGGCGGAAAAACATCTGGGAGTGGTGGTAGCTGGAGTATTGGTTTGAGCTTCACATGACAGTTAGCACGCTGCAGAATATAGTCACGTTGGCAAACATAAGAAATGAAGGAAAAACAACAATTTATTTGATTAAGAGTTTTTTATTTTTGTTATTATTTTAAATTATTTCTTTACGAGCGAGCCCACATTGTTTCGTAGGAACAGTACTTCTAGTTAAAATTATGTCCTGATAACATTCAACTACAACACTTAAAACGGATAAACCAAATGCAACAGACATGTTAATTGATCATTTAAGTCGATCAGATTGATTCAATGTGCCCAACTAGGGATAAAGGTCATTCTACTTGTGTGTGGTATACTATTAATAATAATATGTATCCATATGGGCGCCCGCTGGCCTAGTGGTCAAGGCGCATACCACATACTACATACATCGCCGGTTCGATTCCCGATCCGGAAGACCTTTGCCACATGTCATTCCCCATCTCTCCCCATTTCCTGTCAGTCTACTGTCCTATCAAATAAAGGCATAAAAAGCCCCCCAAAAAAAAAAATCTAAAAAAAAAATATGTATCCATATGCATACAATATATTTCATGCCCATACATGGAGATCCCTATCTGAACCAGCCACACATATATGGGCCATGGCTTGGCCATCTGGCCAGTGATATATATCAGGGATCTTCATATATGGGCATAAAAGAGATTCTGAGGAATACCCATATATAGACTTTTACATAGGTGATGTCACGTGTGATGTCACAATAGACCATAAAAATGTGTACTGACTGACTGACTGACTGACTGACACAGAGACAAGCTGCGACATCTCTCATGGTATACTGCGACCTTCGGTCGCAATTATTATTATATATTTTTTATAATCTTCATTGTCCCCGAAGGGATATTTGTCTTCACAAGTCTGTTTGAAAAACAACAACAAGAACAACACATAACCATGTAACACAAAACAAGATACCCTAAGGGAGAGGTCGCGCTGAAACAATGCAGATACTGAGGGGATAAAAATCCTGCTTAACCCTTAAGTTCTGTTCAGATTCACTACACCTTCGTTCTGTTCGGGTCATTTTGACCCGGTGGATATTTGGTTTAAAAAAAAAAAACACTAATATAAATTTTAACTTAACAAATCATCATGATACATTGACTTTGACTCAATACCAAACAATTCATATGATATATATGGTAAATGTTTGCATTTCTGCTTTGCTATATCACATTAAACACTGAAAGAGCTAGGCGTTTTTACTGATTTAGCTGGAATCCATGTAAAAAAAACTACTTCATTTAATACTGGGCAATATTGCTCGTGCTTATAGGAAGGGGGGGAGGGTTCAGAATGGGGCTTCGGAAGGGGGGTGTTAGATGTGGGGGTGACTGTGTGTCTGTGTTTTGGCAATATACTGTGTATTTCTGTGCTTCCGGGTCAAAATGACCCGAACAGCACTTAAGGTTCAAAAAATATGAGGGGGGTGTAGCATGGGTGTAGTGCAAAAATATTTTTTTTACATGTTCATCTCAGAAGAATCTTTAAGGCCAGTGAGTTTCAGGTGGAAACATTTTCAACTTCTACCTTTTTTTTCCAAATGAAAATGTAAAACGGGTCAAAATGACCCGAACAGCACTTAAGGGTTAAACAAACCTTTTTCCACATCAGGTCTCTGTATCTTCCCCCCGATGGCATGAGGTGGAAGTAGCGATTTGTTTTACATGCTTTGAAAGTGCTAAGCATGTGATGGCCTTATTGTTCATATCAGCAAGAGTGGGTGCGGGATGTCCGATGATCTTGGAAGCAATACGGGTAATAATGTAAAGTTTGTTTCTGTTAGGCATGGAAGTAGGGGAGAGCGGGGTAAACTGAGACACTTTTTAAATTTTCTCCCCTATAGGCGAACTAAAAGATATATCAGTAAAATGTACACATTTACCAGTAATTTGGGATGTTGAAGTCATTAAAATCAATGACCATACATGAAGCTAGTCAGCATTTGTTTTCTTTAGTTTTTTAGGTTTCTTTAGAACTTTGATTATATTGTGTTTTCTCTAGATAGATATCCATTTACATTGTTATATTGCTGTTAATGTACTGACCTATTATCTTGTTTATTATTGTGATGTTGTATCTGCTTATTGTAAGTCGCTTTGGATTAAAAGCGTCTGCTAAATGCCTAAACTGTAAACTGTAAACTGTATGTTTCCTAACAATGGAAGTTATCAGAACATATTCAAGACAAAAGGCAGAGAAAATATGATTGGTTTAAAAAAAGTGGTCTTGGGGTAAACTGAGACAGACCAGAGAATCAACGGGGTAAAGTGATCCACTCACTTTTTTCACTTTAAAACTACCATTAAAACACAAAAACCCAGTTAACCAGGTTAAATATGCACAACACAAAAATGTACATAGCAGAAAGTCTTGTCCTGTCATTTCAACCCATGTGTCAAATAATGTGACACATGGGCAGAAAGAAAAGCTAAAAACCCTATAAAAGTTGATAGAAGTGTTTACCAAACTTTCCTCAGTTGATCCTTATGTAATTTCTGCAAAGTATATTGTTGTATTGTGCATAACTAATGAGATAATTAGCAAATTTAGTCCAATATGCTCATCTCATTAATTATGCACAACACATAAAAATATATATCAGAAATGGGTTCTACAGGGAAAAGTACATATGAATCAACTGAGAAAAGTTTGGTACACCCATTAATCAGGTTTTTACAGCTATCTCCATGTCTATCATGTTGGGATAATGTGAGATAGTGTCTCACTTTACCCCGAAGCAATTGTCTCACTTTACCCCACAGCCACATTTTGGGAAAAGTGATATCTTTTATCAATTCAGGGTAAAGCGACACATAAGATTGCATTCAAGGTATCCCTCTGTTCTCTCACCAGCACTGTTAGCTCTTAGGTTCTTCTCCTAAATCTCTTACTGACCATCGATCTCACATTGGCCATGATGATAGAAGGAATGAACAGTTTAAACAGTTGTTTCTTCAACCGTCCGAAGTAAGGACATACGTTCAGTGGCATCTACGTTTGTATCTGGTCGTGATGGCCCCACTTTGACCTTGAACATAGAAAAGTGGACATGACGCGTCACTTAAACATAATTTCAATTTAATGCCATACATGTAAACTCTTGCAAAGGGTGTTAAATAACAACATATAAATAATGTGTGGTGAAACAAACCTGTTGTGGAACCCTTATTCTTCTTGCTGTGAAATAACAATGAGAACAATTATCCAATTGTATAGCAATCGTGATTATATAAACATTACATGTCTTCTGAATGGCAACTTACCAAGGTTTTCATCCAGGAATAATATTTTAAACAACTGCAGAATCACAAACCCAACAACCACACCACACATAACGTCAACAGCAACAACAAATTGCCCACCGACATGAGTAACGACACCAGCTACAACACCAGCAACAACACCACCAACAAGGACACCAGCAACCACTCTATGAAAAGTGACAACGATGACGCCACCAACAATATATAAAACCATCCACCCGACTACAACACCACCAAAAGCATAACCAACAGAAGCACCAGCAAAAAGAATTGCACCATAAAAAACAAAAACAGCAAGAGCAGCACCCATCATATCATCAAGAATGCCAACATAAACACCAACACCAAGACCAAAAACAACACCACCAACAAGAACAAGAACAACATTAACATCGTCACCATGAACACCACCATAATAAAGACCAACACCGCCACCAACAATAAGACCAACCGCACAAACAAGAACAACTACAACTCTAACAATACCCACACGACCAACACCACGAACAACACCGCAAAGAGCAAAAATGCCAACCAAATAACAAACAAGAAACACAGCAACAAAATCAAGACCACCCACAACAATACCTATACGACAAGCAACGACACTAGCAATACAAAAAACACCAACGCTAACATGACCAACAATACCACCACCACCACCAACAAATACAACAACCCCAAAACCACCAACAACAACACCAACTACAACAGCAACAAAAGCAACAACACCAGTGATTGTTTGTGAATAGAAACTTTCTCCACATGTAGAATCAGTTGAATTATTTCCTGGTTTCATTAGATGAAGTCCTATAGATCTACAACTGGAATAACAGAGAAGAAATATTAATTGGTTGTGCATTTTTCATGAATTTGTATAATGAAGATTCAGCTCTTCTGTAAATGACACGTACTGTGTGTGTGGTTGACAAGTTGTAAATGTACCATCTGAATATGTATCACCAGTACAGTCAGCACACACTGTATCTGTAGATGATGTTCCTATAGGAAAACAGAAAACACAATCATGGTATGACATGACATGACACAAGGAGAAAATATAATTTCAGTACATATTCAAGGTTATATTTTCAAGAGAGCATACAGTATAAATGTATACATAATATAAATGGTATTGTGGAAATGCTACAGCAGTAGACTAAAATAGCACCAAAGAACTCTTGAAAACATTCTTTAGGGGTCTGTGTCCTCTGCAGTTGTTTTGAATTGTTTTCAGAGGGTTAGTTGCTGAGTGTTTACACTACACTTGAAACGGCAGTAGCGTGATATAAAGTAGCGTTTGTCAAAATCCATTTTTTTTTTAGCCACGGATATACAAAATACCAGAAACACATAAAGAGATAGCCCTGAATGATCATTATAGATCTTTAACACTGAGAGTGTACAAATGGAACCAAATGGACCCTGAATGAGGCCCGATATGAATTTGCCCTTACTCTTGTTCAGACGATAGAAGCAGACACTGAACTCTAAACATGGTAATTGCTCATTTATGCTTTCAATTTGTCAATTTAAGAACACATACAGAATGTTTGGGCTTTACTGAAAGGAAGGACTGGATTAACCCATTCAGGCCGGGAACACATTTTGCTGTTTGGGAGGGGCTTACAGTACATGTACAGTATGTAGCAACATATTCGTTTTGTAGGCTAATTTCTGATTTAGCCCTATTCTATAGGTTAGGCCTAAATGGGTTAACACATCTGAGGGCCCCTGGGCACTAAGCTCCAAAGGCCCCCCTGCGTGCGCGCTAAATGTTTTGCAGGCATGTAGGCAATAGGTCCTGGCTATGTAACATTTGCAGCAGCAGTTAGCACAGAGCAGCCTGAACGCCCCCCAATACCCAGGGCCCCCTGGGCACGTTCCCAAAATGCCCATATGGTAGATCCGGGCCTGCTGAAAGGTTACCTGTGTCATGATTCATAATAATGGCTTCTTGAATCCTATGCTGTGTCATTTTAAAATATATAGGCTAACCTTTTTTAACAATATATTGACCAGGCCTGCAGCTGCTGTGTTTCTGTGTTTTAAAACATCCATTCTCTGTTTGGAACACACAGTAGAATCCCTCTGATGGTTCACACACTGTATCAGATGTTGCTGTACATGGACTCTTCTCTCTCAAACCAGGAACTGTGGATTACATTGATGTGAAGTTAAAGACATGACGCTTCTCAAATGCACAACACATCAAATAAACATTTAACATTATGTTCTGTTACTGTTCAATCTTGCAGAATTACCTACATTGTATTAGGCCTATATTATATTGCATTACATAACGCATTATTATATTGCCCTAATGTTTTGATGTTGTTCAATTTATCTAGAACCATTTTATTCTAGAGGTAATCTTCAAGATATTTAGGTGACTAGATTTTAAGCTTGAATCTATCTGCTCACTGAATTTCAAAAATATTCATAGATAATCTACCTGCATAATGTATATTAAATATTATATTTCTCAGAGATAAGTTACCTGCAGAACAGTTGTTACATGTAAAACAGTTTGTTCGTCCATTAGGCTGATCCAGGAAGGTTCCCTCAGGACAGGGTTTACATGATGTTCCTCTAAACTGTGTGCAATGTTTAGAAACATGGCTTCCTGTTGGACAGAGAATCACAATTGAATGTATTATGTAGCCTACATATGTCTTATAACTGGAAAAAAGTTAACTGTGAATGTGTGTGTGTGTGTGCGTGCGTGCGTGCGTGCGTGCGTGCGTGCGTGCGTGCGTGCGTGCGTGCGTGCGTGCGTGGGTGCGTGCGTGCGTGTGTGAGTGTGTGTGTGTGTGTGTGCATGCGTGTGTGTGTGTGTGTGCATGCGTACAGTATTAATACAGTGCAAACATGTTAAGGTGTAGTTCTTACCAGTGGGGCACAGGGGGCAGCATCTGCCCTCTGCATTATACTCTGCACTGGAACAAGTGACAGCACATTCAACATCCATATGCATAATAAAAATCTATTGAACAATGAAAACATGATCAATAGATATACAATGTGGTGCCTTTAATAAAACATTGGTATTAAGGATATAACCAGTTGCAAAGCTAGAAATAGTTCACATTCAATTTAAGCAAAGGTCACTTGAGTGTGCAATGTTAGAAAGTGCATTTACTTAAGTGCTGTACTTAATTAACATTTTTAGGTAATTTTACTTTACTTGAGTGCTTAGTGACTACTTTACTAACAATTTGAAATAGTTTTACTTCTACTCCTATACATCTAAAAGTCAGATATTGTACTTTTAGTCCACTACAATTATTTGAAAACTTTAGTTAGTTACTTTGTAGATTTTGATTATTATTACAAAACCCCTTCAGACGAAATTTGTATACATTTTATACATTTGAAAACTTGTGAAGTGGTACCTTCTGCATATGTGTACTTTTGGTATAGGTCCATTTTGATGCCAAAACTTTTGTACTTTTATTTAAGTACATTTTGAATACTGAACTGGTACTTGTAACAGACTATTTCTACAATAGGGTAATGATACTTTTACTTAAATTAAACACATTTGAGTACTATTTCCATCAATGCGAGTGTGTAAGATGCAGAGGTGTGAGAGCAAAAGGCTGTTTTAATCAAATTACCAATAAGAAACATGAACCAAACACACAAAGCTTTCTCTCCATTTCATGTAAGATGTTCAATGGTTTTCATCAAGTAATGACAACATCAGCCATGAATAGACCTGTCCAAAACAAAGAAGAAAAACAGGAAATATGTTGTTATATTGCAGGGTAACTTGCTGAATTATGTATCTATTGCTTTCCCTTAGGACTATGCCATAGTTTTGCCATACAATAACGGCTTACTAAGAACATACTGATATCATAATGTGGTTATAATGTAAAAAGAAATGCCAACATTTACATCAGGTATCACAAAGGTCAGTTTGCTGAAACATTCTTCAATACATAAATGTGAAGACAGTGTTTAAAAACAGAAAAGTACTTGTTCTGTCTGTGTTGAGCTCTCAGCATGCCACTCAATGTGTGTGTGTGTGTGTGTGTGTGTGTGTGTGTGTGTGTGTGTGTGTGTGTGTGTGTGTGTGTGTGTGTGTGTGTGTGTGTGTGTGTGTGTGTGTGTGTGCGTGCGTGCGTGCACGCGAGTGTGCACGGTCCCCACTGATATGGAACAGCACAGCAGGTGACCGAGATAAGACAGACTCTGTTCGGACTCTGTATCTCTCTCTCCTCACACACACACACACACACACACACACACACACACACACACACACACACACACACACACACACACACACACACACACACACACAGAGCAGAGGCAGTTTCCCTCCATTTATTCTGTTTCCCTGAATGGTTGCAAAAGGTATTGGAGGAAACGTTATACACAGACACCCGTATTCTTGCCCCAACTCTCCACAATTCCTGGTCCAAACCCGATTAGGGAGTCTTACTGGTGTAGTGTTTGTATGTTTTAGATTATCTGGTAAGATAATCTAAAACGATTATCCTGTATTCACGTGCGTGATGCTACCAGATTTCAATGCCCTGATTATGTGCTAGTGTAAGGCCACCTTACACACATTCACATACACAAGAGGCACAGGGCTGTACTGCCCATCACAACAATATTACTGAAACATAAAAGCAGCAGAACACTCAAGGAAGTGAAGACCATGACGATAGCGAATGACACATTGCTTATAAAGCGTTCAAATGAGACTGACTGACTGAAGATAAGATAAGGCTCCAGGAAAAAGAAAAAGAAAAAAATCTCTATGGCAACTACTGTACATGTGTCATTGCTGTTATGAAGGATAACTGTTAAATCCCAGTGAATGTTCCAAGGGACAAACACACACGGCAAGCAGCCATTTCATGTTTCCTGACCTCAAATACACCCCAAAACAAAGAACATTCTGTGTTTTTTCTGTAATCTGTAGTTTTTAGAATATAGGCTCAGAAAATTGGGTTCATTTGCCTCTGGACTAACGCATCATCATCCAGGGGAGGAGGTGGTTGTAGGTGAGGTGAGGGTGAACACAACAATTGAACTGGTAAATGGTAAATGGTGCATTGGAACGATACAAACACAGTTGAAAGTGATACATCCTCCCCTACAACCACATCCTCCCCTGATGATATTCTTTTGATGTTGTGACCCCTTTAACTGCATCGCAAGTAATAAACTAAACTACAAAAACTGATCAAACATTTGGCTAAGAAAAGCAATTTTTGCTCACAATTTTGTAGATTGGCTATTTTCACAATATCCAGTATCTGTAAACTAGAGTCAAACTAAATGTAATCCCTCAGCTCCTAGAAGTGCTTGTCAGGGTGGGGGGTCCGCAGTTCAAATAAGATTATTTTGGAGGGTCACAGCCTGAAAAGGTAGAGAACCACTGATCTAAATAACAGTAGTCCTACAGCTGTTATTTGTAAATTTAAACTCTCAAATTATGTTCTGCAGACCCACATAATCCAGTCAATTACTACCTATAGGTTAAACAAGACCAACACGGCAAAAGTTGATTATTGGTCGATGGCAGAAATAGTACCTTACCTCATGAAGATGAAATGATTAAAGGTTGATTAAAGTATTGATTAAAATGTGTCAGTAACCACTCTGTGTTCTCTATGAGCGTCCCTCTGAGTGCTTTAAGTCTCTGTTACAACACTGTTACAACCTGTTCTTTCAAGGGTCAAGGTTCAAGTTGTAAGGTGTGGTGATCTTTATTGTCTTGTCTTGTGTACATAGGAGTAAAACATTTTCTGTTTCCTCATGACTTTGTCGTCATGAGTACAAATAATAAGAATAAGTGTTAAAAAACAATATGACATGTATTATGACATGCATGACATGTATTATAAACATATGTACGCAAGGTTCTTACAACTTGTTTATACACATTATCTTAAATAATAAAGCTGTGATCCTTGGCATTGTTCAACACACAGGCTGCACGGTTAGTGTGTGTGTGTGTGTGTGTGCGTGTGTGTGTGTGCGTGTGTGTGTGTGTGTGTGTGTGTGTGGGTGTGTGTGTGTGTGTGTCTGTGTGTGTGTGTGTGTGTGTGTGTGTGTGTGTGTGTGTGTGTGTGTGTGTGTGTGTGTGTGTGTGTGTGTGAGTGTGTGTGCGCGTGCATGTGTTTGTGCGGGTGGTCTGGGTGTTTCGAATGGGCATGTATTGCTATGAGGCTCCCGAGTCTGTTAAAAATGTTGAACGAAGATGACTGTCTACATCAGAAAGCTTCACCTTCCCCGTTCTTGTACCTAAATGAACGCAAGAACTCCTGGCGTTTGGTTCTGATCCTATAGCTTCAAGAGGAAACCTGGTGGAAAACCGGACAGTCGCTCTCGTGGCTTCGGTGTGAGGTTGGAGAGGGCTTAAATGATCTACGGTGCTGGGCTGAAATGACACTGGAGTGGGTAGGGTCTAACTCTGTGATTGTGGCAGTCTCAGATGATGTTATGTATACTGTACCTATAGCTCTTCTATTCAGGTCCTCCATCATGCTGCATAAACATTCTACTGTGTGTTGCTCTACTGTGTTATTCCCTTTAAACTCTCACCTTTCTTTTGACACACTTTTTTTCTTCTTTACTTTTTTCTCTATTTTCTCTTTTTCTTTTCCCTTTTTCGTTTTTACGGATGGGTAGATGGGTGGGGAGGTGGGGGTAGTTGGGAGTTGGGGGCAAACTGGAAGGGAAGTTAAAAAAACAAAAAACTAACAAACCAAGAAAGCACTGACCAAGTTAACTGTTGATAGATTTGGTGAAGAGATGGTGAATGTATAATGATGTACTAAATAACTTTAAGTGATGTATCACTGAAAAACTGTGGAATAAAATGTATTAAAAAAAGCATTCTACTGTGAAGCCAAAGATATTATGTCTAACCTGTGCAATGATGATGATGTACAATGCAAAGTGTCAGCTCGACTCAAACCGAGTGCCAATAAAATGTCCATTATCTAAAAACTTGTGGCACAGAATTAACTTGTAAGTTGTTTTAGGATAGTATTCAGTTGTCTAAACTCCATAGGTCACTTAAGTCATACCCTGCCAAAAAAGAAGTTTTTATAATAAAAACGTCTTTTTAACTATGGACCTCCCTGCCAGACGTCTTCTGGACGTCTTTTTTTTTTAAATAATAAAAAAAAAAAATTTGGACCTCCAACAGTGTACTAGGCATGATCGCGATCGCGAAATTGCATGTTTAACCCCCATACCAACCCCATCTTTCAAACATGGCAGCCATGTTTGTTTACATTTGAAGAAAACATAAGGGCTGCCTTCTCCTGAATGCCTGAACGGATTTCCAAGCGGATTTTTTTGTTTGAAAGCTGTGAAAAGCATGCACATGCATAGTGCATGATCTGTGCACGAATGTGTGCACCAGTGTGCACACTATTTTTTTAACCCTTTGTTGGTGAACCGGCAATATAAGGTCCCCACTTTAAATATGGCACCGACTGAGTTAATCATCACAAAGCCTATTTAAAAATATGCCATCCGTTCAAACAACTATCCTAACATATCTTAACAGTAAATTCTGTGCCACAAAAAAGAAGTTTGGGAGTGTGTAAGAAGATAAAGAATACAACGGTGAAAATAGCAATGGCTGACCGTTCGGCTTTGTTCGTTTCCATTCAGAAGCCCTCTGCGCGGCTCAGTGCTGTCCCAATTCACAGGCACTGCGTGCACTCCACAGGGCAACACCCTACCCTACCCTAGGCTAGGCCCGCACTTTGAAGGGTGCGCACTCTGAATTGGGAAGTGGCTCTTTTGTTTTTATATTTGATACCCTCGGGCACATGCACAAGGTGGTTGTGAGGGGGCTTCCAAATGTCCAGCCTCTCCAAAAGGAGGGCCAAGCAGTTAGCTCAGTACCAGCTATTAAAGGAAGCCGCTCAATTTGGACGAGGCATTGCTTATTTGGCCATGAATGATGTCTGCTGGGTCTGATGTGCAATTTGGAATCACACTTGAGTTCTGGACGGAGCCGCTCGTTTTCTATTGACCATGACGGAGTTGGTCCTACCAGGTTAACATTCACCAGGTTAGCATTCACCAGTGTCGGCAGGTTAGCATTTCACCAGGTTAGCATTCACCAGCGTCGGCTGGTTAGAATCTCACCAGGTTAGCATTCACCAGCGTTAGATTTACTGAGGTTAGGGTTAGGATTAAGAGCAAGGAGATAGATATATTATACAGTAATAACAACCCTCAATGGGAGACAGAAATAATAGCAGAGCCCACTGGTGGTGCTGAGGTGGCGGTGGGAGCAAACAGTGCATAACAAACCAGGGATGCATACGAGTGGCACAGAATTGGCACAGAATTTCAAGGTATGGGGGTGCCATGTATTTGGTGTTCTGGACTACAGTATGTGCGGGCAACAACTGGGAGCCAATGAAGGGAGCTGAGAAGGCGGATACATTTATTAATGTTAGCTGGTTGAAGACAAGGCGTGCTGTGGCATTTTGGATCATTTGAGAGGGGCTCAATTGAGGATACTGGGAGGCCAGTTTGGAGGGAGTAAGAGTATATAAGCTTTGAGGCCTGGATTGAGGAAGAGTCTCACTTCCTGAGCCTTGCCACAGGATTTTAGTCCTCTCAAACGCTTGTAAGTCTACATCGTCACATTCTGTTTCCAGGGTGTCGCTTGTCGACATTTATCCATTCCAGGAATCTCTGTGTCGTTCTATCCTTTTGCCTAAATATGGATGACTGATGCTGTAGTACTGACAAACAAATTAGCCATCTGACGTAATCATGCAATGACATCACAACATTGTCATCACTCACAACCATGTAATTTCCCTTTTATATTTATATTTGAATTCATAATCCAATAAACACAATATAATTTGCAACTTCAGCAACAAGCTGACCTGTCTCCCAACATTTTCTGTGAATAATTTGCACTGATTCACAGTGGTGCTTCTGGGTCAAATGTTTCACTGGACGGTCCATTTGAAAGGAGGACAAAATAATTTCTACCACGCTGCTGTGGTAGTGGAGCACAAGGTGTACTCCTTTGGAGGATACGGTCACAACAGTGATCAAATTGAAGTGCACATCTTCAACACAGTGTCTTTGAGATGTAAGAGGTTGCCCGCAGTGACGAATGAAAGAGGAGAATGTCCACTTGAGGTTCCCTCCGGGCGCCGCGGCCACACAGCGGTGCTAATACAAGATGTCATCTACATCTGGGGTGGAGTGTTGTGGTCAAATAGCCTGTGCGACAACGTGCTTTATACATTTGATCTCGACACCTACAAATGGTTCAAGACCTTGATTTCTGGAACTGTTCCAGAGGCAACTTGCAACCATTCTGCCTGTGTCTTGGGGAAGGCCATGTATATCTATGGAGGTTGGGACCAGCTGACATATGACATCTACAAGTTGGACACCAGCACAATGGTCTGGACTCCAATTAACACCAGAGGAACTCTGTCATCTGCTTCAACATGTCACTCTGCCACCATCATCGGAAAAAATATGTTTGTATTTGGGGGACTTGGTAACCAGGGCGGAAATAACATCATCAGAGTGTTTGACACAGAGTCCAACAGCTGGCTGAGCACACCTTCTGTACAGCTGTTACCAGAAGGACGCAGGTGTCATTCGGCCTTTGCCTACAATGGAGAGCTGTACATTTTTGGTGGCTGTGTCTACAATGGGAATGATCTGTGGATATTCAGTCCAGAAAGCTTCTCCTGGAGGAAGGTTGAGCCCAAGGGCAAAGGTCCGTCGCAGACGTATTTCATGTGCTGTTGCATGGTGGGAGATCGTATCTTCTTCTTTGGGGGATACAATAGGAGAGGTAATAGCCCTGCTGATAACTGGTACATGTTAGACTTACGCCCTAGTCTGAAGATGTTATGCAAGCTAGCAGTTATTCAGAATGGTCTGGAGCAGTCGGAACTCCCACATGACATTAGGTGGGAACTGGCAGCCAAAATTGTTGGGTCAAATGTGCAACCCTTTTGCTGGGTTGACACTGTTGGGTCAAAGGTTGGGTCAGTTTGACCAAACGTTGGATTAAAAATACTTAAAATTTGTAAACCATCTGTTGGGCTGTCCTGGCCTGCCCACATCATCAGATAAAATGCATTGAGTTCATAACCCAAGTGTTGGTATAGGCTTTTGAATTCGAGTTTACCCAACACATGGTTCACTGCAGTGCACCAACTTGGGTTAAAATAGAACCGCCCCTTCTGCCTTTTCCCCGATTCCCGCGATTTGAGCAGAACAACGCTGTTGGACCTATGTTGGACCTGCACCGCAAGAGAATCAGCAGCAAGCAGATGGCTTCTGAGTTCTTCTGACCTGGACAGGGACTTACTTGGATTCTGCAGTTTTCACGTGAAATGGAACAGTAAGGACAAGGGTAGTTACCCCGCTAATATTTAATATAAGAATACATTGTCTGTGAACTGAAGCCGTCTTTATATCTTTGGTCTGTAGTGTTCCCGTTGTTCCCAACAACAAAGTGTGGACAAGTTTAGTCCCTTTTGGCCATAGACGGCCATGCTAACTTGTTTAACAGGTCGTTATTGTAAACGATAATGTGGTGGCACTGTTAATAACCCAATGCTCTCTATCTGGACATAGGGAGAAGGGCTAGTCCAAGTTAGAACAGACTGTAAAGCAAGCGGGAATTCACATTTTACTGCGAGCCAACAATGTTAGCCTGTTGAGCCAAAGGGCTAAAGCTACACGGATCCAACACGAGCTAATGCACCGGGCCGGATAACACTAGTCCCCACGTTACTGTATGTCTAATTTATGTTCTATACGGTGCGCAGCGTTACAAAGATGTTGGGGATTGTCAGAGAGGAATAGAATGCTAATATGCTAATAACGTTAATGTTATCAGGGTTACATATCACAGCACGTTAGCTGCTAAGGGACGGCTAACATGCTAACGGTTAGCATGTTAGCCGTCCCTAGCGTAATGGTGGAACTTGAATCTGGCTTTAGCACTTTCTGCATTTGCAACCCGTACAGCTACATAAACGTTCGGTTTTCAAATGTTAAGGCCTTATCTCATGACAATGAGTGTAATAGTCCCCCTCGGGTGGGTATCCATATCTGTATTTTCGGTATTGTTAAATAAAAAGCATTCTAATCCGATTGGTGACCATTTTATATGTTTCTCTCCGTGCTTTGAACTACACGACCCTATCGGTTGTGAGGTGCGTTGCATTCGAATACTCTGTTAGGAAATGGCGACCGATCGGATTAATACACTTTTTTATCTAACAATACGGAACGTACGGGTACTCATACCCACCCGAGGAGAATCGTAACATCATTGACCATGGTGTAAGCCCTTTATATTTGAAATGTAAACGTTTATGTGGATGTAAATGGAGAAAGTGGAAAACACGTTAAAGTGCCGCCATGACGGCTGTGTTTCAGTGTCAGCCACAGCGTGTCAACGTTGAAGCTGAAAACAATCAGATCTACAAGCTCCCAACAAGTCGCGTCAGCGACGCGTCGTTAGCTTGTAGCTCTGTTATTTTCGGGTGGCGACGTGCGACGGGCATGATTACATACTGCATCCCGCTTCCAACAGTGGAAACTAAGGCAAGCCATCTATACATTAGCAACAGTGTGGTAATATTTGTTAGGCTTGCTTTGTCTAAACCAGAGAAATTACTAGAACAATAATTTGTACATTATTCATTTTGTTTATGTTCTGTACTTTCTTTTCAAAAGATGGATGCGTTCGTGAAAGAGAACCTCACTGCGTGGCATTTGTCAGAGTGGATCCCTTCTTTTGAAGGTATGTGAATTATACTGAATGCTATAGGCTACATCCAAACAGAAGTCATATTTGATTGTATAAACACTATTACACTCAACAACCTTGCTGCTGTACAAAACGTGTGAATCTTCTAACTGCAAAGTTTTAGTTTCATAACAAAACAGCTATATTCCCTTTATCCTAGCAATTAAATATTAAAGAGCAGTTTGCATGGAGACCACATTGCATACATATGACATGAAGAAAATAATCATAATCACTTGTGGATGAACCTAGTCTCATTTTTGTAAATTAACTGGTCACTGTATTGTGAAATGGAAATGGTCCCCCTGATGTCAGCACAATGTACAGCAGCAATTGATGTCGGAAGAGAACGGTCATTTGTTCTCAAAGTGGGGTCTTAGGAGTTCTTAGTCCATGGGCCCGACGGGTTGTCGGTATCAAAAAGGTGGCAAAGGTTACCATGCATTTTTGAAAAGCTCTATATCTGTAGATTATATTTTGGTATGATAACCCTTTCTTAGACCCAGCTAAATTGGTGTTATCAGCCTCTAGAGTTGGTGTCCCATTAACATTACATTACAGGACAAAAGGTAAAAATATTAATCTGCTTTTAGTAGCATAAGAGGGGTCAAACTAGGGGTTTGTCATGATGCCGAATCCATTGCAAGCATTTGTTTTGCACAAAAAACATTCCTTGGGCTATACATGGCCTCAGAATACGATGCATGTATGGGTGTGCATTCATGTTAGTCAGAGGCCTTAGGGTTTTATTTCTCGTGTTAATCAGTCTAAAAGCGCCACATTTTGCACAGATGTAGCCCAGGGCATGCTCTAATGATTTAGCTAGGGTGCCCGAGTCGGCGACCTTTGGGGTCGCCACAGCTCCAGAAAAACAATGGTTTAGTGATGAAAAGTGATGAGTCATCACTTTTCTGAGTTTTGTGGATGTTTTCTGGAGCCCGAAGGTCACCGACTCGGGCGCCCTAGCTAAATCATTAGATCATGCCCTGGGCTACATCTGTGCAAAATGTGGCGCTTTTAGACTGATTAGCATGAGAAATAAAACCCTAAGGCCTCCGAATAACATGAATGCACACCCATACATGCATTGTCTTCTGAGGCCATTTATAGCCCAAGGAATGTTTTCTGTGCAAAACAGATGCTTGCAATGGATTCGGCATCATGAAAACCCCCTAGTTTGACCCCTCTTATGCTACTAAAAGCAGATTAATATTTTTACCTTTTGTCCTGTAATGTAATGTTAATGGGACACCAACTTTAGAGACTGATAACACCAATTTAGCTGGGTCTAAGAAAGGGTTATCATACCAAAATATAATCTACAGATATAGAGCTTTTCAAAAATGCATGGTAACCTTTGCCACCTTTTTGATACCGACAACCCGTCGGGCCCGTGTGTGTGTGTGTGTGTGTGTGTGTGTGTGTGTGTGTGTGTGTGTGTGTGTGTGTGTGTGTGTGTGTGTGTGTGTGTGTGTGTGTGTGTGTGGGGGGGGGTGTAAATAAAATGTGGGTCCCAGAGATAGAAATGTTTTAAATTATGTATGTTGTCAAACTGGGGGTCCTATGAATAGAAATATTTGAGAAACACTGCTAGAGCCATAAAAATCTTATCTTGTGGTATCTCTTCAAATGGGGGGTCCGCGGGCTAAAGATAAGTGTTACCACTTAAACCCCAGCACTGGTATTCTGAGGAAAGCTTCTGCTGAAAATAGCTGATCTACGCTTGTCGATCTGCTATTTTCCATGGACACTTTCCCTACAATAACTGAAAATACACTACTCTGGATACCCATATAGGGCTCAAGTGGTTAATTTGGGGGTCCTTGACATAAGAAAGTTTGTGAACCACTGATTAAGAATGCTAACCCTTTCTACATATTTCACTATTGTCCTTTTGTATATTTTGCAGAACAACAGATTGATAAAGAGTCATTCTTTCTCCTGGATGCAGCCAGTTTGACATCGCTGATCCCTGTCCTTGGCCCACGGCTTAAATTTCAACAGAACCTAAAAAAGTTGATTGAGGTACACTAGTATAGGTCTAGACAAAATGGGTTATATATGTTTCAAATGCAGAAGGTCTGTTGGCCCTAACATAAGAATTTTTTTTTCCCATCTGGCAGTGATGCATTATGTCATGTCCACGTCAACTTATTTCCAGTGTGCCCAACTCGGGTGTCAGCGTACATTTGATTGTCAGAGATCATTTAGAAGACATCTAGTGGGGCATGCTATTGAGTTCAATACTGAAACGGAGCAAGAAGGTTCTTCATCTCAACTATTTGATAGTGCAGATACACAATGCAATGTGGAGCTGGACTCCACAATGGATGAGGTGGAATGCAGTGAGACTTCAGTGGAGGAATGGGACGAGTTAGATGCAGGCAGCATACAAAACAGAGTTGCACTCTTCATAGCCAGGTTGAAGTCCAAGTCCTCCAATACATTCAGTGGGATTAGGGAGTTTGTTGAACACACTTCTTGTCTGTTCAAAGATATCGTTGATGGTCTGAAGAGAAAAACGGTCTCTTATTTAACAGAGATAGGCCACTCTGACACTCCAAAAGCAGAGGAACTTATAGAACAGTTTGCATTAGCTGCAAATCCATTCCAGGGCTTTGAAACGGAGTACAAGCAGATGAAGTTTTTCACCCAAACTGGATACTTTTTACAGCCAGAGGAAATACCACTCCCTGGCTTTTCCTTTACACAACAAACTGATCGAGGGACAGGGACTGTAAAACAAGTTCAAGTCCGAGACACCTTCCAGTATGTTCCCCTGAAATCCATGCTGAAACTTATCTTGGAAAGTCCAGGAACAATGGAGAAAATCATAGAGTGGCGAAACAGTGAACGTACAGCCCTTGAGGATTTTCGAGATGGCACACTCTTTAAATCAAATCCTCTTTTTTCTGAGCATTTATCTATTCCAATTTCGGTCTATGCAGACGATGTCGAACAGGTTAATCCATTGGGTTGTAAAACCTCAGTCCACAAGCTTGGGATGGTCTATTTCACCCTTAAATGCTTGCCACCAGAGTATTTGTCTAGCCTGAAGTCTCACTTCTTGCTGGCTGTGTACAAGACTGACGATGTGGCAACATATAAAATGGATGCTATCCTGGAGCCAATTGTGAATGCGATTAGTGACCTGGAACAGAATGGTGTTCAGATAGAAACCAGGCCTTTCAAAGGCACTGTAAAGGTTGGATTAGCACAGGTGTGTGGGGATAACCTCGGACTCAACGGGCTCCTTGGTTATATAGAAAGCTTTAATGCCAATAAGTATTGTCGTATTTGTCGGGTACACAAAGATGAGGCCAGGGTGCTGACGGTTGAGGACCCTTCATTACTGCGTGATAAGTTGAACTACCAGGAAGACTGCCTTCTAAATGACCAAAGGGAAACTGGAATCAAAAGAGACTGTTCCCTTAACAAGCTGCAGTACTACCACATTACTGACAATGTAACTGGAGATTGTATGCATGACCTCCTCCACGGGATTTGTGGTTTGGAAATTAAGCTTGTGCTCAATTCATTGATTGAACAAAAAATAATCACCCTGGAGCAGATAAACTATAGACTGACCAGCTTTGATTATGGGTTTCATGATGTGCGTAACAAGCCATCTGTAATCAAACCCCAGGACTTAGACAAATCTGATGGTGCAATTAGGCAAACCGCTACACAGACATGGTGTCTAATGAGACTGCTGCCCCTTATGATAGGAGATTTGGTTCCAGAGGGAAACCAACACTGGGAGTTGCTCCTGTCATTACTTAACTGTATGGAGTTCATCTTTTCTCCTGAATTGACACAAGGGGCCATCACATTTTTGAGTTGTCTAATTGAGGAACACCATAGTCTTTATTTAGAGCTCTACCCCGAGAGACACTTGAAACCCAAGCACCATTTCATGCTTCATTATCCTGGAGCCATCAGGAAACTGGGGCCTGTAGTTCACTTCTGGTGTATGCGTTTCGAAGCTAAGCATGCATTTTTTAAACGGATAGCCCAAGTGACATGCAATTTTAGGAATATTTGTAAAACCCATGCCTACAGACATCAGATTATGATGTGCTACACTCTGCTTTCTGGTCAACTGTTCAACCATGACTTTGAGGTTGGGCCAGGAGACACCAATCTCCTTGGCACCATAGAGGATTTTGAGAAGGTAAAAAGTAGATTTGATGGAATTGCTGTGTTTACAGAAGTGTATTTGGCAACTTGGATTAACTACAAGGGTACTACATATAGGCCAGGAATGACAATTTGGATTTCTCACTCAGCCGATGGTGAACCTCAGTTTGGGACCATACAGAACATAGTGCTAATGAACTCAAAAGTCAAACTCCTTGTGAAAACTTGGGAGACAATAGGCTTTGATAGGCATTTCTTTTCCTTCAATGTGTCTCCAACCACAGAATTCGATGCAGTTGACATTGATTCCATTGCTGACTATCACCCCCTCCATATTGTGACGACCCATGGGGAAAATGGCAATGACCATTATGTCTCATTGAGATACAGGCGATTTTAAACTGAGGATTACAGAGCCGATCCTCAAGGGCTGTACTTTAATGTTTCGCCTCTCTAATAATGTGTAGTAGTAAAGTTTTCAAGCTATAGAGAATCTTTTTTTCTTCTATTTACTATAGTAGCCATTTATTTTACACCCCCTTTATTATGCCAATTAATTCCAATTAATCTTGTCACTAGTTAATTTGGTCTCTAAACTAAACTGCCGTTTGTCTAGTACTATCTAAGTGTTACTTCTATTATCAACTTATTTAAATATTGCCGTGGAGAGATGTAGCAGATGTCAGTGACATGTATATACCTTGTAAGTATATGCATAATACATAACTTGTAGTATTATTATTATTATTATTATTAATAATAATAATCATATTCGTGTACACTGTAGGGAGCTACAATGGAAAAAACTATGGCTCGTGGACCAACCGGTGACTTTGTACACGACTTCGTACATTTCCCATAGATTCTATGGGACTTGACCACTTGCTCCTGCCCTTCGTGTACACGGTCTGTGCCGTCTATAGTTTCTTAATGGGGGGCAGCAGAGAGCCATATGTACACAGGCCCTAGGTGGTGTCCACGACCAGTAGTTTTACATGAACCCTCAGAGGGACACTGTGGGCTTAACAAGTGGTCCGTGGTGGTTCTCAAAGTGAGGTCGGGGGACCCTCAGAGGGACACTGTGGGCTTATCAAGTGGTCCATGGTCGGTTCTCAAAGTGAGGTCGGGGGACCCTCAGAGGGACACTGTGGGCTTATCAAGTGGTCCGTGGTCGGTTCTCAAAGTGAGGTCGGGGGACCCTCAGAGGGACACTGTGAGCTTATCAAGTGGTCCGTGGTCGGTTCTCAAAGTGAGGTCGGGGGACCCTCAGAGGGACACTGTGGGCTTATCCATACCTTGGCTACAGGGGGGAAATAATTAAATGTACTTTTCATCGTGCCTGTTGCTAAGGTATGGCAACATGATTGGTGTCTTGCAAGACACCAGTCATGTTGCCATACCTTAGCCTTTCCTGAACTGACGCAGCTGTGAACATGTGTACACAGCCAGCATATTACTCAATGCCAAACTTTGCACACACACTCCTTGCCTGCCAATCCACAACCTCCACCCCTCCAGGGACCCCCAGGGCTTATCTCCCGATTAGGACACTTTCCAGCATAGTGACATGCAGAACAAACTGTCCATATAGTATGGTTTACATAAAAGTCAGTTGTCTTTCACACACACACACACACACACACACACACACACACACACACACACACACACACACACACACACATATATATATATATATATATATATATATATATATATATATTTCATTTATTTATTTCATAAATATTTTTCATCACAATTGGGTTTGTGGGGAGCCATCCCTGCTTCAAGCTGTCACAGCATGGCACCAACACTTCAAACTAGTTAAAAAACCCAATACAGCAGATCTACAAGCACCTCACAGATCTACAAGCACCTCGCACATGCCAGGGACAGAGTAGGTTGGCCTGTATAAGCCTTGCTGTCAACACACTATACTACACCACTCAGGCCACCAAGCCAGGTGTGGTCAATTAGTGCCTTCTTTTGATCAGTGGCTTCTGCTTGATGAGTGGCACCAGTCTGTCTTTGTTCCCTGGTCAGTCAAGTTCACTGGGAGAGAATGTTTCAGATCAGTGCAAGTGTATTTGTTTTCCATTTGGACTTACTGTGTTTTGTTGGTACAGTATGCGTGCGACTAACTAATATTTCTGATAATTCCAATTTGTTTGTTGTTTAATTAGCCGGATTGTGAATGCCCTGCATTTTTCTTTCATCTTTAGAACCACACGTGTGTAACAAAACAGAGTGGTGATCATTTGGTGTGGGTGAAGAGAAGAAAAACATTTCATTAAAGGAGTAGTTCACCCCCAAAGTGACTTTTTTTCTATTGAACTCAAGTCTCCATGGCGTGAGTAATACATTGAAAAAATAAGTCATTTTGGGGGTGAACTACTCCTTGAATGTCAGTTTTGTGGTGTTTTGACTGGACACCCTGAGGATATTGCCAGATAGACAGACAGACAGACAGACAGACAGACAGACAGACAGACAGACAGACAGACAGAGAATTGTAGGCCTTGCATTTATTTGACTTGGTTCCAACAGATGGCGAAAATAGCTAATCTTCAAGCTCACAATGCCTCACTGTTTGGACAAAGAGTTGAGGCGTTACATTTTGTAAAACACGGCCTTGTGAAAATAGCAGATCTACATGCTCACAACACCTCACAACGCAGGGCGGCGTGAGCATGTAGATCTGATATTTTCACAATTTCTGCCCCTAATATTTAATTTATCATTTTAAAAGTATTAAAAAGTCCTTAAATTGTCTCTTTAGAAATGTGCAGATAGCCTCTGTATACTGTTGAGTGGAAAAACAATGTTTCACATTAAGCTAAACATTTGGGACCACCCAAGATCATTTGGAGACCCCTCTAGGGGTCCCATAGTTGAACCACTGACTTATAAGGGGAGTATGGAGACCCCTCTAGGGGTCCCATAGTTGAACCACTGACTTATAAGGGGAGTATATGAGGCTGGATCCGTCTGGAACACTGCACTAGGCTCTCGCCAGCTCTGTAGCTCTCCACACTTGAACAGTTGTGTCCTTAAATTCAATTATAATAATTAACCCCTGTATATACGGGCAATAGTTTCACATGACTTTGTGTACACAGCCAATAGTTTTACATGAACATGTTCAGGCTTTAGTACTGTACTGTCTCGTGTAGCCCAACAGAGCCCATCACAGCACAACACGGCCCACCAGAGCCCAATACAGCCTACCAGAGCCCAATAGACTCCAGCAAACCTAAGTCCAGCCCAGTCCTGCCCAATAGGAGTATATACCAGGGAAGGGGGGTAGTTAGATGACTGCACCAGACTCCACCAGGCTGCTCCATGCTCCAGCCAGCTCTGTAGATCCTGTGTACACGGCACTCCTAACTCGAAAGGTCAAGGAAAAGGGTCGTTTTAGGCGTCAAAACAGGCCCTTTGTCCTTAAAATGAATAAAAAAATCAAAAAAATATGTTTTGTTTCAGGCAGGACACACGTTTCATATTTGAAGCATGCCCGATCTGGTCCATGGCCGGTTCTCAAAGTGAGGTCGGGGGGCCCACAATGTCCCTCTGAGGGGACACGGCACAGATTGTGTACACGAAGGGCAGGAGCAAGTGTTCAAGTCCCATAGAATCTATGGGAAATGTACACAGGCGTTTACAAAGTCTCTGAGTGTCCCACCAGGCTGGAGCAGCCTGGTGTTGTCTGGTGCAGTCCTGTCTACCCTAGTCTGGCCTATTCAAGCCAGATCTGGACAGTAATGGCCTGGTGGAGTCATCTAACTACCCCCTTTCCCCGGTCTATACTCCTACTCGGCTGGGCTGGACTTAGGTTCTCATGACCCTTTACGATTGCGAAAAAGACACCGAAACCCGGATTTTTGTCCTTAAAATCAATAAAAAAATCTAAAAAAATCTGTTTGTTTTACGCAGGAAACACTTTTCATATTTGAAGGATGCCTGATCCGATGGAATGGGTTTCGTGTCTCTCCGACACTTTGAACCCTTTATGATTGCGAAAAAGACACGAAATTTGCACGCCACCTACACGATTACACATTCTTTCGGATAAAAGACACTTATTCTGACTTACTTTTTGACGCTGAATCCAACAAACCCGGTCTCGTGTCTCTACGACACTCCTAACTCGAAAGGTCAAGGAAAAAGCCACTGTGTACACAGGCAATAGTTTTACATGACTTTGTGTACACGGCCAATAGTTTTACATGAACATGTCTAGGCTTTAGTACTGTACTGCCTCGTATAGCCCAACAGAGCCCAGCACAGAACAGCACAGCCCACCAGAGCCCAATACAGCCCCCCAGAGCCCAACAGAGTCCAGCAAACCTAAGTCCAGCCCAGTCCTGCCGAGTAGGAGTATAGACCGGGGAAAGGGGGTAGTTAGATGACTCCACCAAGCCATTACTGTCCAGATCTGGCTTGAATAGGCCAGACCAGGGTAGACAGGACTGCACCAGACTCCACCAGGCTGCTCCAGCCAGCTCTGTAGATCCTTGCACATGCGATTAACCACTGTGTACACGGGCATTAGTTTTAAGTTTTACATGAACCCTCAGAGGGACACTGTGGGCTTATCAAGTGGTCCATGGCCGGTTCTCAAAGTGAGGTCGGGGGGCCCACAGTGTCCATCTGAGGGGACACGGCACAGACCGTGTACACGAAGGGCAGGAGCAAGTGTTCAAGTCCCATAGAATCTATGGGAAATGTACACAGGCATGTACAAAGTCACCAGTAGTTTTACATGAACCCTCAGAGGGACACTGTGGGCTTATCAAGTGGTCCATGGTCGGTTCTCAAAGTGAGGTCGGGGACCCTCAGAGGGACACTGTGGGCTTATCAAGTGGTCCATGGTCGGTCCTCAAAGTGAGGTCGGGGGACCCTCAGAGGGACACTGTGGGCTTATCAAGTGGTCCATGGTCGGTTCTCAAAGTGAGGTCGGGGGCCCACAGTGTCCCTCTGAGGGGACACGGCACAGACCGTGTACACGAAGGGCAGGAGCAAGTGTTCAAGTCCCATAGAATCTATGGGAAATGTACACAGGCGTGTACAAAGTCACCAGTAGTTTTACATGAACCCTCAGAGGGACACTGTGGGCTTATCAAGTGGTCCATGGTCGGTTCTCAAAGTGAGGTCGGGGGACCCTCAGAGGGACACTGTGGGCTTATCAAGTGGTCCATGGCCGGTTCTCAAAGTGAGGTCGGGGGGCCCACAATGTCCCTCTGAGGGGACACGGCACAGATTGTGTACACGAAGGGCAGGAGCAAGTGTTCAAGTCCCATAGAATCTATGGGAAATGTACACAGGCGTTTACAAAGTCTCTGAGTGTCCCACCAGGCTGGAGCAGCCTGGTGTTGTCTGGTGCAGTCCTGTCTACCCTAGTCTGGCCTATTCAAGCCAGATCTGGACAGTAATGGCCTGGTGGAGTCATCTAACTACCCCCTTTCCCCGGTCTATACTCCTACTCGGCTGGGCTGGACTTAGGTTTGCTGGACTCTGTTGGGCTCTGGGGGGCTGTATTGGGCTCTGGTGGGCTGTGCTGTTCTGTGCTGGGCTCTGTTGGGCTATACGAGGCAGTACAGTACTAAAGCCTAGACATGTTCATGTAAAACTATTGGCTGTGTACACAAAGTCATGTAAAACTATTGCCCGTATATACAGGGGTTAATTATTATAATTGAATTTAAGGACACAACTGTTCAAGTGTGGAGAGCTACAGAGCTGGCGAGAGCCTAGTGCAGTGTTCCAGACGGATCCAGCCTCATATACTCCCCTTATAAGTCAGTGGTTCAACTATGGGACCCCTAGAGGGGTCTCCATACTCCCCTTATAAGTCAGTGGTTCAACTATGGGACCCCTAGAGGGGTCTCCAAATGATCTTGGGTGGTCCCAAATGTTTAGCTTAATGTGAAACATTGTTTTTCCACTCAACAGTATACAGAGGCTATCTGCACATTTCTAAAGAGACAATTTAAGGACTTTTTAATACTTTTAAAATGATAAATTAAATATTAGGGGCAGAAATTGTGAAAATATCAGATCTACATGCTCACGCCGCCCTGCGTTGTGAGGTGTTGTGAGCATGTAGATCTGCTATTTTCACAAGGCCGTGTTTTACAAAATGTAACGCCTCAACTCTTTGTCCAAACAGTGAGGCATTGTGAGCTTGAAGATTAGCTATTTTCGCCATCTGTTGGAACCAAGTCAAATAAATGCAAGGCCTACAATTCTCTGTCTGTCTGTCTGTCTGTCTGTCTGTCTGTCTGTCTGTCTGTCTGTCTGTCTATCTGGCAATATCCTCAGGGTGTCCAGTCAAAACACCACAAAACTGACATTCAAGGAGTAGTTCACCCCCAAAATGACTTATTTTTTCAATGTATTACTCACGCCATGGAGACTTGAGTTCAATAGAAAAAAAGTCACTTTGGGGGTGAACTACTCCTTTAATGAAATGTTTTTCTTCTCTTCACCCACACCAAATGATCACCACTCTGTTTTGTTACACACGTGTGGTTCTAAAGATGAAAGAAAAATGCAGGGCATTCACAATCCGGCTAATTAAACAACAAACAAATTGGAATTATCAGAAATATTAGTTAGTCGCACGCATACTGTACCAACAAAACACAGTAAGTCCAAATGGAAAACAAATACACTTGCACTGATCTGAAACATTCTCTCCCAGTGAACTTGACTGACCAGGGAACAAAGACAGACTGGTGCCACTCATCAAGCAGAAGCCACTGATCAAAAGAAGGCACTAATTGACCACACCTGGCTTGGTGGCCTGAGTGGTGTAGTATAGTGTGTTGACAGCAAGGCTTATGCAGGCCAACCTACTCTGTCCCTGGCATGTGCGAGGTGCTTGTAGATCTGTGAGGTGCTTGTAGATCTGCTGTATTGGGTTTTTTAACTAGTTTGAAGTGTTGGTGCCGTGCTGTGACAGCTTGAAGCAGGGATGGCTCCCCACAAACCCAATTGTGATGAAAAATATTTATGAAATAAATAAATGATATATATATATATATATATATATATATATATATATATATATATATATATATATATATGTGTGTATATATATATATATGTGTGTGTGTGTGTGTGTGTGTGTGTGTGTGTGTGTGTGTGTGTGTGTGTGTGAAAGACAACTGACTTTTATGTAAACCATACTATATGGACAGTTTGTTCTGCATGTCACTATGCTGGAAAGTGTCCTAATCGGGAGATAAGCCCTGGGGGTCCCTGGAGGGGTGGAGGTTGTGGATTGGCAGGCAAGGAGTGTGTGTGCAAAGTTTGGCATTGAGTAATATGCTGGCTGTGTACACATGTTCACAGCGGCGTCAGTTCAGGAAAGGCTAAGGTATGGCAACATGACTGGTGTCTTGCAAGACACCAATCATGTTGCCATACCTTAGCAACAGGCACGATGAAAAGTACATTTAATTATTTCCCCCCTGTAGCCAAGGTATGGCAGCTGCCATAGCTTGCCATACCCAATTGACGCCCCTGCATGTTCACCTCCAGTAGGTTGGGAAAGTAGCCTGCCACCCTGTGGAAATAGGCTTGAACTGCAAGATAGGACCCTAAAACAAATAAAATGGAATAAAAAAGCATCCGTAAGACGGATGGGCGAACAAGTGGTGTCCATACGTAGATGGGGTCCCAGAGGACATGTAGAGCCCACCCCCTTATTTTTCACGCCCCCAGGGAACACACAGCGGGGTTTGGAAATTTGTCGTGTACACCAGCCCTAGGACCTCGGCTTCGTGGACCGATTTAACGATAGGGGTAATAATAATATCATTTAACCATTGTTTTAAATGCAGCTTTGATCCTGGTGATAATTAACTTTTCATATTTTAAAGAATTCAAGCTCTTCAAGCTCCTCACCTGAGTCTACAGAAAACTCCACTCTACAGCTGCAGGACATACCTACACCAGAAGACACTCTGATCAGAAGGCACTCGTGGCCAGCAGTCTCTGTGGACCAGCCAAGAGCGGTGGAAGATGGAACAAGAGTGGTGGAAGATGGAACAACATTTGTATGTCCACTTGTCCTATGCAGGCATTTTTACAATCCTAGCTACACTTACTGCAGGGTCGTCTGATTAGTCTTAATCTTGAAATTATTATTTTGTTCTTTTTAATTCCTTTTGTCTCTATTTTACTAGAACATCTCTCAGATCCTCAGTAGAAATGATGATGGGAAAGCCGTGATTCGCAGTCTTCAGGAAGACCAGTGCATCTCCAGCTCCGAAAGGTTGTCAATGGTCCGTATCCTAGTGTCCCACCTGATCGAGTGCTTCGGAGAGAAGTGAGTATTTTCATCCACCGCACTTTTTTTTTAAATTAGTGTGAGGTACACTGTCACTTATCCCTTTCAAAAACGTATACATGCTAACATTATGTCTATTGTTTTAAAGTCCATCAACACCCATGCAGTCAAAACTGGCATTGTCTATAGTGGATCAATTCCCATGCCTGAGAGATAGGCCTACTCATGGGACAGGCTATGTAAGTAAAGTCACACACACACACACACACACACACACACACACACACACACACACACACACACACACGCGCGCACACACGCACACGCGCGCACACACGCACACAGACCATAGTTGACTTCTATCCCACTCAAAATGAGGACATGTACATCACTTTACATTCAGTCAGTTTTCAGTTGATTGTATGTGATCATACTATCCAAATGTGATCTCTTTATACTTTAGGATGCATGGTTCACCCAAGGCAGGAGCCAACGCCCGGCAACAGGCTATCTAGAGGAGCGCCTCCGGAATGTGAGGAAGAGACTGCGCCAGAGCCAGGGGAGGAATACCCCACGAGGAATAACCCGAGAGCCCCAGCATCAGTTTGGAAGGCCCATATTGCCAGGTAGGTTAGAGCACTGTTTCCCAAACACTGAGTCGGGACCCATTTGTGGGCCATGGAAACATTTTGATCGGTCCCCTTATATTTTGTTTCATACATTTTGTTTATAAGTAGGCCAAAAAAGTGCCAAGATCTTCATGAATTTAAAACAATGAATTTAAAACAAATTCAATGTTTGTTTGCCTTTTTTCACGAAGAAATCAAAGAAACTCCATGAATTAGAAAACAAATGCTTAAAAATGAGTGAAAAATAAACCTATCTATAAGCTTGTAGATCTGCTGTTTCCCTATAACTAGCCCTTACCCGTTCAAAGATATGAGCTCCGAAATGATGTGCAGTGTGTGCACTGTGCTCACAGTATATGAGGGATGGAAAGTAACTTTAACTGGTGCTTGCATGATAATATGTAGGAGCATCAATGTAAGAAATACACGTTTTGTTTAATGGCTATAGAGAAACTGTGTACCGATCTGCATGATTTATGGACAACATCTGTAACAGGGCCAGACAACGCTGTGACAGACAGACAGACACTCACTCAGACAGACATTAGGAAAATTATGTTTGATATACATACAAAACTGTGTAATGACCATGCCTGTCCACATGATGGTGCCAATACACTGCTTAATCCTGCCTCATGGTGCCAATACACTGCTTAATCCTGCCTCATGCTAGATGCAGAATAGATACACCATAAAAATGCTAATATACAGCATATGATTTGTGAAGGGACAAACGGGCTTCACAGTTATGTCAGGTGTGTTCATATGCTTATGGTGATGCGATTTCAGATCAATTGCTCCAGCATCTGAGGAGAAACGCTGTGACAGACAGACAGACACTCACTCAGACAGACATTCGCAAAATTATATGTTAGATGTGGGTCCTGGGCGAATGTCTAATTTCACTTTTGGGTCACTGGCTAAAATAAATGCTATTTGGGATTGAAATAGAATGAAGTTTCCCTTCAATGTCAATCCAAATACGCAACTATGTATTTTGGAGTGGCTATAACTGTATGCTCTTTGCTACAAAGAAATGTAACTCTATATTAGACTTGGGTGTTGCAACAATGTATTATTTCTCTGCTCATTACAGAACCAGAGGTAACTGGAGATGAAGTAATTCAATTGACCGAGTGGCTGAAAAACAACCTCTGGCCATTGGCACAGGTTGGGCAGTACATGAAGAAGACCGCCATCCACAGAGCGCAATGGATCCGAAGTGATGTGGCTAAAGACCTCGCAACCATTGTAGCAGAGTTCCCCCGTTTACTGGACACTCCGGGCATGGTGAGCTTACATCTCACAGAATAATTTTGACTAGACTAAATATTGTTTTGTGCCTTACACAGTTCTATCTCTCACTGCCTCTTAGATTGCTCAGGATTTCTCCATGATGCATCCTGAGGCTGATGGGAAACTCACGGAAACCTGGAAGCCAGAGATCTCGGTGAAGATTCTACAGATAGCAAAGAAGGAGAAGAAAGCGTCTGACCTTCTCAAAAACATTGACTCGCTCTCAGCAGGTATGCACTGCACATTGCCCACGTTTGCAAATGTTTTAACATTATTATGGATGCTTTTTTTAATCACTGTCGAGCCCCGGGCATACTCCTTCCGAATTTTACGTTTTTGTTTCTGTGAGTTTCCCATCAGCCTCAGGATGCATCATGGAGAAATAATACATAATTAATAAATAATACATTGTTGCAACACCCAAGTCTAATATAGAGTTACATTTCTTTGTTGCAAAGAGCATACAGTTATAGCCACTCCAAAATACATATTTGCGTATTTGGATTGACGTTGAAGGGAAACTTCATTCTATTTCAATCCCAAATAGCATTTCTTTTAGCCAGTGACCCAAAAGAGAAATTAGACATTCGCCGAGGACCCACACTAGGGAAAATAGCAGATCTACAGGGTTGTAGATCGGTTTATTTTTCACTACTTTTTAAGCATTTGTTTTCTAATTCATGGAGTTTCTTTGATTTTGCTTTGATTTCTTCATGAAATTACTGAAAAAAGCAAAAAAATTGAATTTGATATTTTATTTTTACAGACAAAAAAGGTGACATAGTACTCCAACTGCTGCCGATCCTGCTCCCATCCACCATGTTCAAACAAGGGAGGAAAGTTGTCCGGCCCAGCAACATGGAGTGTTCCAAAGCCTTTATTGATGTCCAGCCTGTGAGTTAATGTTTTAATATTCTGCTTAGTTGCGACCGTAGGTCGCACTTACTACAGAAAGCTGCTCGAGGTGTCCGTGCGTCAGTCAGTCAGTCACTCCGTCACACACGTCACACTTTTGCCCTGCTCATATCTCCGCAACCGTTGCCCCGATCCATGCCAGATTTTGCACACACACTCCTTACCTGCCAAACTACAACCTCCAAGGACCCCCGGAGCTCCAGGGACCCCCAGCTCCCTCGGGGACCCCCAAGTGTAAAAAATGAGCACATGTGCACAAATTACCAAATGACCACCCCAACGGCGCTGCTCACGGGGAATTCCTGGGGACCACCCACTCCTGGTGCTCCAGAACGGATGCAAAAGTGGTGGCGCCCCCAGTGGAGGACCCCCTGCCACTGCAGCTCACATAAAATGCCATAACTCGGGCTAGGAGCGTCCGGGAGAGCCGGGGCCAGTACCTATTCGTCCGCCAAGGCAACGCGGACACCCCACCCCTCATTTCTCACATGGCCCTCTTCTAGCGCCCCCTACAGGCCGATTTTTAAAACACATTTTTGGCCACTGCTCCTACAGTTTTGGCCCTCAAATCACGACAATCACTACACAGTATGTCTACACTCATGTCATCAACATGGATCAGGAAGTTTTTGGAATAAAAAATGTTTGCCCTATTTGTGGAGATAAGTGACCTACGGTCGCTTATCTCCCGATTAGGGAGTCTTACTGGTAGAATTGACTGTATGAACTCAACACACACCACACACTGGACCTTTGCCTGTGCTATCAACTTTTAACAATAGTGCTCTTTTTTTTTTTGCTTTTTTCTTTTCTTCAGCCTGGAACAAACCTGGTGCAGTACCTCACAGCACAAACCACAGCTGAGTATCCGCACATCCTGATGCTGGGGGAAGGAGGCCAGTGCTCCCAGGCGTATGTCGTCATTAAGGGTCAAGCCTTGGAGCACGCGTCTCTTCTTGGGGCGGTCGATGGCTGCTTCAAAGCATTTTACGTTTTGGATATCAACTACCCACCCCAATGTACTTCCGTTTGGGAATTCCTCCAGGCTGCAATATATGATATCCCTGGACCGATCAGGTCGAATGCAGCCAAACTTCTCAAAGCTCAAATTTCTGGGGAGTAGGGAGTTGGCCAAGGAGTTTTAGTTGGGACTTTACTACTGGTTAGCTGCATTTGACTTTATTGTTCCAGGGGGGTGGTTGGGGTAATTAATTTTACATTGCAGGGGAAACACTGATGGGGTTTCCAGATATCCAAGGTTGGTAATGTCCATTTATGGAGATCCCATGGCCAGTTCTTGTTCACTCCATGAGTTGTCGTGACCGTGAGAGCCTTATGTCCATATGGAATTGTCTGTAGCTGTCAGCCCTTGTCCCTTTATGTCCATTCATGGAGATCTTTGTATAACTGCCCAAATATGGAGTTTGTCATTCATGGTCCATTTTATAGCCAGTTCTTGTCAAAGGTTTTGCACTAAAAAAAATTGAATTCGTCCCCGGGCACTTAATGTGATGCCTTACCCTTTTATATGTCCATTTATGGACAGTGGAGTCGTCTTTATATGGATTTGTCTTTATCTGTCATTCATTGTCCATTTTATAGCCAGTGCTTGTCCTTTCTTTAATTTTTTTGCCCTAAAATGTTCTTACTGTTGGGCAGGGTGTTCGAAATACAGTAAAGCCATGGGCTCATAGAATTTGTCCCTGGGACATATTTGGCCCCCTTTGCACTAAATGCGATGCCTTCAATGTGAAGTCTTCAAGACTTGATTGATTGTTTAATGGTATTAAAGGAGTAGTTCGCCCCCAAAATGGATGAAACGGGTCCCCATCCGGAATGAATGGGGGTAAATATATTATCATTTTTTTGTCAAAGGAATGCAACAAAAAACTAAAGATATTATTGAACTCTAGTCTCCATGGTGTGACTAATCAATAGAAAAAAAAAAGTCATTTTGGGGGTGAACTACTCCTTTAAACTAATGTATGTTTAATCCTTTAAACTAATGTATGTTTAATTGTATAATGTAAGTTTTAAGGATGTTTTATGAATATTTGTATTGCATTTATTGTTCTAAGGCTGTAAATAAATGGCTGTAAATAAATGGATGAATGATGTTTGATTGCTTTGAATAATTTAATATTTTAATGTAATAATTTAAATTTAATTTAATAATTTAATTTAAATAATTTAATTATTAATGGTAATTTAAGCATTTTTAATTTAGACCGCTTTTTGGGTCACATTAACCCAACAGCAAAGTCATTTTTAACCCATTACTTGGGTGTACAATCCCAACCCAGCGGAGGGTCACATTAACCCAACAGCAAAGTCACTTTTAACCCATTACTTGGTTGTATAATCCCAACCCAACATGCTGGGTCACAGCCTTAACCCAACCCTGTTGGTCTGCAATAACCCATGTTGGGCTGGTCCAAAACAGTGTTACGTGTTGGGTTACATAAATAACCAACTTGGGTTGTTTTTGACCCAACAATTTTAAGAGTGTGACTACCCAAAAAAACAGCGACTGAGGAACGATCCTATTTATGAGTTAATTTCAGTAAGCGTCCCGCAAAGCTTGGCCAATCTGGCCCTGGGCGTACAAACAGACACCAATTGACCAATCACAGTCCGGGCAGACGTGGGACAAACAGACAAAGCCAGATGAAGGAGCGCTTAGCACCACTCAAAAACAACATGGTCCTCAAAAACTAAACAAAAAAACCGAGCCCACTAAAATCAATAATGAAAAAAATAAAAACACTGGCCAAAAAAGAAGTCCTGGATAAAAAAACAAAACACATTTCTTTCATTCCAACATGAACCTTCATGAAAAACTGTCCATACAAGAAGTGTCCAGAGACAGTGACATCATTATTAAACCTGCTGATAAGGGAGCTGTGATTATTTTACAAAACACGGTGGATAAAAATAAACACCTGCTGAATGATGGATAATTTTCAAGGGACAATTGTACATATCATTGGGTTTGAAAGAGATAAACATGATTAACTTAAAGCATAACTATGTAACTTTGAGTTTTCACATAAAATCTTTGTCAATACAATATAACGTATACAATCTGGTTGGTTGTATTTTGTTTATTTTTTATTCAGAGTTGCCGATAATTTTTTTTACCCCATTATTCTTCCCAATGTAGTTAATTGATTCCTCCCCAAACACATTTCTGTGTTGTCACTGCTGTTGTATCCTACTGAGTCACCTGCCAGTGAGGAGCCCCCACCAGGAGGACATAGAGACTTCATTCTACTCCTCCCGCCCAACACTCCCCACTGACAGGTGCCACCTCCAGCCCCATGACCAATAATATCCCCCCTCCCCGCCCGGCTTCCCTCCCCCAAACACGGGTCAATTGTGTTCGTATAGACCCCCGACAAAGCCGGATGCACCACAGTGGATTCCTTCCCACAACCTCTTTGGTGGTGGCCACTGCGCCTCCTGAGAATCTGACATGGATTTTAACTGATGACCTGAGCAAACAGACAGGCTCTATTAGCTCAATGGTAGAAATGTCAGCACTTGAAACTAGGGGATTTTTTTTTTTACATTAACCCTTTGGACCAGCTCAGTGGCCTTGTGAAGTGTCTGCCCTGAGACTGGGAGGTCGGGGTTTGATCCCCGGCCGGGTCATACCAAAGACTTTGACACATTGGACCTAGTGCCTCCCAGCTTGGCACTCAGCACCAAGGGCTGGTTTGGGGGTAAGTCCCTGCGACATACTAGCGTCATGTCCAGGGGTTTTCCTGTACATCAAGCTGCCTCACGCTACAGAAACAGGAAATAGGCCCCTGATGTGTGGGCCTCGTGGCTCGGCAAGGCTTACTACTTAATACTAAACCAGCTGTGGCTCAGGAGGTAGAGCCAGGTTGGCCAATGATCCGTGGGTTGGTGGTTCAAATCCTGGCACCTCCTGTCCACATGGATCGAAGTGTCCTTGGGCAAGACACTAACCCTGTGTTAGAGTGTAACACCCGAGTGTAACACCCGAGTGTAACACCCGAGCGCAACCAAACATAAAATGGCTTGTCTTTTGGTTCTACTTAGACACTAGTTCTGGAGTTTGATTGTAAGGATTCTAAGGACAGTAAGAATGGGGAATCTGAAGCTGTGAAGTTTTCCCGACTTTGAATATGACGAACGTGAGTTTTAATTTTAAGTGATTGATGCTCGAGCCACAGCTGTATTTGGGTTTTACAAAGACTGCAAACAACTTTCCCTTCTCCTAAGTTTTGTGAGTGGGACCCAAACACTCAGCAAGGAAGAGGCAAAGTAAACTGCACTCTGTCGAGGTGCCAACTTGCGTCTTGTGCACTTGTGGCGCCAGCAGCGCACCTTGTTATTTATATCAGGTCGCACTTATGTCCGGGGAGTGAATGATGTAGGGGCGGATGCTCTCCACGTGATCTCCCGAGACAGTGGGTGAGGGGCTGGGTCCCATGTGCAACGGGACCCATGGTATGACCATTGTTACATCCCATGGTATGTACTGTGAATAATGTTCAATTCTATTTAAAGTTATACCATGTAACTGTTTTTGAAGCGGTGGAAACCGCTTCCAATGAATGGCTTTGTGTGTATCACGCCCATATATGGTCATTTCAGTCCAGAATGAACAGGTTTTTTCAAAAACAGAATGTCCGTTACCTCCAATGAATCTGTGTACCACGCCCATATATGGTCATTTCAGTCCAGAATGAACAGGGTTTTTCAAAAACACAATGTCCGTTACCTTATGTCCATATATGGTCACTCCAGGCCAGAATGAACAGGTTTTTCCTGTCCCGTACGTGTAAAATATCAGTCCAGAATGAATAGGCTTTTTCAAATATGCAATAGGTCTCACTTATTGCATAGGTCTCACCTATTGCATTGGATTGGTGAAGCTTCACATGACAATTCAACCCTATAGGTAATAGCATGGTTTATACTAAATAATTATTAACTTTGCTATAGTCAGCATGGAGAGGAACATGTACAATTTGATCGTCTCATCAAATGACTTGGTTTCATGTGCTATTGGAGGTTTTATCTGTCCACCGCTTCACTTCGAACCGAGGTTCGTCTTGTTTATAAAACAAATCTTAAAATGGTCCTAGCTGTTAAATCGCTAAAGTTTTAGAACCCCCACTCCGTTATTTTCAGCTTCTAAAGCCTTCTCTTTATATGTTTTCTATGATCCCTGCCCGGGACCGGTTTTCGCGGAAAAATTGCGTCATCACACTACCGGCCAATCACAGCGAGGGTTATACACTGCCGGCCAATCACAGCGCAGAACATACACTGCCGGGCTCTCTGGTGGGAAACACGCCTTCAGGAAGTACACTGCAGTGTTTACACTGGAGGAGTCTAGCATGTAACTCCCCAACCGCTGCTCGTAGAAGGACACGGGAGACCTCATTGAAAGCGTCTCGGCGAGGCGAGGCGGACACGGTGGTCTGACGGCCCGGTCCGCGAGCGAAAAACGGACGAAAAAAGCAAACGCGACCGCGGTTTGCTATACTGCTACAGACCACCAGTTGAGCAACTTACACAGTATAGCTTTAAATCTAGTGTGGGACTCCAGCTCCCTGATTGGAGGGGAACTCTACATTACCTGGAGATCTATTCAAATCAAGTGTGTGGCTCCCGCTTCCTGATTGGTGGGGAACTCAACACTACCTGGAGACCTATCCGAACTCTGCCGCATGGTGATTGGTGGGGAACTCTCCACCTGTCTACCAACCAGCACTGGAGCTGAGCATGGGCGGGCGTCAACACCGACGCTGTTAGAGCTCTCGCCTTTTGCAGAAGTTTTTAACGTTTTTATGCACTTTTAAGTTGGATTTTAATTGACAACTTTTTAGATTTGTATTGTCTGATCTATCTGCTTCATACCTATTTGACCATCTCAACAATCGGACGCCTACAGTGCCCGTGATCGCAATAAGCCGGTCGCTAAGCATCGCTGCTATCACACAGTTTTGGAGGGAACCAGAGGAGCCCGGACTGGGCTGTGTGGCTATCATGCTATCACTCACCTCTACTCCAGATTGTGACAGTTGTCGCCGACAGGAAAAAAGGATAAAGGAATTGGAGGTGCGGGTCTCGCTCCTGCAGACGATCCGGGAGGACGAGGATTATTTCGACATCCTGGCCGCAACAGCGGAGGGCTGTGCAACCGGTATCCTGAAGGACTCCGTGCCTGCCTGCACAGCGGATCCGCTGACGGAGCCTCCGGGCATGGATCGAGTACCCCATGGTTTCCTGGACATGGAGGCTTGGCCAGTGCTAGGTGCCATACCCAAAAGGCCCAACAACAGCGCGACTGAGCCATGGAAGTTGGTGCGCCGTGATGGAAGTGGGAGGAAGCGGGCTAGATGCGCTCAGCGAGCTGCCTCTCCTCCTATCCCCCTGGGAAATAGCTTCGAGCTGCTGGGGTCTCTCCTGGATGATCACCAGTCCTCCCCCAGGGCAAAGAGGACAAAGAGCTGGAGAAGCTCTATGCCTCCATCACCCACCGCACCTGGAGATGTGGACCCCTCGCCCCACCAACGCGAGGCGGTAGTCTCCGACCGTTGTGTGCGCCCTGGCACTGGAGCTGTTGGCCCCGCACCCCATCAACGCAAAGCGGTAGTCTCCAACCGGGGCATGCGTCCTACTGGCAGGCGTTATGGAGATGTTGACCCCTCGTCCCTTCATCGCGAGGCGGTAGTCTCCATCCATCGCGTGCGCACTGGCGCGCGCGCTGCTCCGGCTGTCCATTTCGCCTCCGGGCCATCATCCAGTGCGTCTCGCACTCTGCCCCGGGCAGCTCCACACTCATTGCCTCGGGCAGCTGGGGTGTCAAGAAGACCCACAGCGGAGAGCTCCATTGTGGATAGCAGCCGTCAGCCGTCATCCACCGCTACAAAGCCGCAGATCGACGAGGACCGTGGCCCGCGCGCTCGGTCCCCCTCTCCTCCCTCTGTAGCCGTCATCGGTGACTCCATGGTCAGAAACACTCACATCTCCAATTCACTAACTTACTGTTATCCTGGGGCTAACACAAAGTTCATTCTGGACAGACTCCCCATTATTCTGTCTTCTCTCCCATCCACAATCAATAGCATAGTCCTTCACGTTGGGGTAAATGACAAACCCTCCGTTGAAACAAAGAATAACTTTAAAAATATCCTTGAATTCCTCCTCAGTTGTGGGAAACATATTTTTATTTCGGGTCCCATGCCATTGTTGCGCAAGGGTGAGGCTCGTTTTGCTCGACTACTGGACCTACACTATTGGCTCCAGTCTGTCTGTTCCTCTTGCAATGTTCATTACATTAATAATTTTCATTTGTTTTGGGCTCGTCCAACCTTTTATGCTCGTGATGGCCTGCATCCGAGCATTCTGGGAAACAAATCATTTTCGTATAATCTACAGCGCACACTAGACGCTGAAGCTACATCCTGACTGGTCCCGCATTTAAATATGTCCGGGTTAAATATGGCCCTCTACAACCAGCCTACTTTTGGTTCCGCCTTAGGCTATGATCCCCATACTGCTCCTGCCCCCTTGAGGCTAAGTGGTCAAATTGCCCATGTTTCACACACTGTTATTACCAGAACCCCTTCCATGAGGCGATTGCCACGTCATGTTGCAAGACCACGGGGGGTCACAGTGAGTAACCTTTCTTGTATAAATATTATTCCTAAAATTAATCCCACTGCACTCATTAATAATGTAATGTGTTCTGATCTGAAGACTGCACAAGAACTGCAAGCTTGTGACGGCTTAAAATTTATGCATTTGAATATTGGGAGTATGGCTCCTAAACTTGATTTTATTAATATTCTGATAAAGGGGGGCTCCCCCGATATATTCGTCATATCTGAGACTTGGCTGACTGAGCTCATATTGGACTCAGAGATTGCCATAAATGGCTATAATTTGTTTAGAATAGACAGGAAATTAAGGGCTGGTGGGATAGTAATTTTTGTCAAAGAACATTTAGCTGCACACGTACTGGAAATGGCATCTGTTCCAAATCGCTTTGAATATATTATTTTAGATATTTGTTTGGGTGGTGATATACACTGTACAGTTATTGGTGCTTATCGCCCTCCCTCAGCACCAGTTTTGGCCCTTGAAGAATTTGGGGTGCTACTATCCAAATATGTGTCCTCAGAGGTCCTTGTGTTAGCTGACATGAACTTGGATTGGCTAACGAACAAGTCTGCTCGTCTCAAGCAGATTTGTTTAGATACAAACCTATCTCAGTTGATTCAGCATTCCACTAGACCTAATGTAAATAACCCCTCTAACTCTTCTCTGATTGACATAATTCTAACAAATAGACCATCCAAATACCCATACAGTGGGGTATTGACTCAAGGTGCTAGCGATCATTGCCCTATAGCCTGTGTTAGAGTCTCTAAAGGGACTAAAACAAATGGGCGGGTGATTAGAAAACGTAATTTTAAAGTTCTTAGAGAACAGGGCTTTTCGTATGATTTACGTAGTTCTGGATTGGAAAGGGTCAACGAATTTCAAGACCCTGACCTAGCGCTCAATCAGTTTATTACCGTTTTTAATTCTGTTACAGAGAAACATGCTCCTTACAAAAATTTTAGAGTAAAAGATCGATCGAGCCCCTGGTTCTCGACAGATCTCAAAGAGGCCCTTCGGCTTAGAGACGTGGCTTGGTCAAAAGCTAGAAGCTCTGGTGAACCAGTAGATTGGTCACGCTTTAGGATATTAAGAAATAAGGGCATTGGTATGGTCAGAAAAGCTAAATCTGACTATTATCTGTCTAGTTTTTCCAAATCTCAAGGTAATGCAGCACATTTTTGGAAGGTAGTGAAGTCCTTGAAAGCCAGACCTGCCTCCTCTCTCCCATCACAGATCAACAGCGAAAATGGGGTCATTTTAAATAAATCCGATATTTGTAATGTTTTTAATGATCATTTTATACTCTCTGGCCATCTATTTGACGAACAGTCTGTCAATCTAGGGTCCTCAGACTCAGAAGCTAGTGATAACAACCCAATTAACCCTTCCCCTCCTGGTTTCTCGTTTAGACCAATAACACATATGGAGGTTCATAAATCACTTTTGCAAATTTGCACTAAAAAATCTAAGGGTGCGGATGATCTTAGCCCATATCTACTGCAGCTTAGTGCAGGTATAATTGCTGTACCGCTTGCCCACATTTTTAATCTATCACTTACCTCAGGCACAATTCCTGAAATATGGAAAAATGCCCAAGTTATTCCCCTTCATAAAGGTGGAAGTCAGGCCGATTTAAACAATTATCGGCCGATATCAAAACTGTGTTGTCTAGCTAAAATACTAGAATATTTAGTTAGTCTCCAGCTACGGGCATTCTTGAACATACATAATTTACTCCAACCTCAACAGTCAGGTTTTAGACCAGGACATAGCACTGTGACAGCCACAACGCTGGTCACAAACAATATATTAGACGGTCTCGACAAGCATAAGCACTTTGCAGCCATTTTTATTGACCTTTCGAAGGCTTTTGATACCGTCGACCATCAGATCTTGATACAGAAGCTATCCTCCATTGGTCTGGATGAACTCTCTGTTATATGGTTCTCAAACTACCTGTCAGGGAGAACACAAGCTGTTGTTGCCGATGGTTTTAAATCAAGTGCTCTTTCAATAAATAAAGGTGTTCCACAGGGTTCAATTCTAGGTCCTCTATTATTCACTATTTATGTGAATAATATTGCGGTTCCCTCCCTGAACTGTGATGTCCATTTTTATGCAGATGATACAATTCTATATAGTTCTGGAACAACTATTGAAACGGCCACTGCAAATTTGCAAAATGCCTTCAATAGGTTTCAATTGTCACTAATTAGGCTTAAGCTGGTCTTAAATTCCAGTAAAACCAAATGCATGGTATTGACTAGATCTGTAGACACGAATGCCTTTACAGGTATCTTTACTCTTAAAGGCGAACAAATTGAACAGGTTAGATCATACAAATATCTGGGCATCTGGCTAGATGACAAGCTCTCATTTAAAGACCATGTGGAGCATCTAACCAAGAAATTAAGAGGACAAATTGGGTTCCTTTATAGAAATAGGTCCTGTTTTTCTCTTGCCAGTAGAAAGACTATTGTTCAATCTGTTGTAATGTCTGTGTTTGACTATGGTGATGTGCTGTACATGCATGCCTCACTCTCCACGTTGAAGCCTCTTGATGCCGTCTATCACAGTGCTCTGCGGTTCATCACTGGCGATGCTTATCTTACCCATCATTGCTTGTTATATGAAAAAGTGGGTTGGACATCTCTCGCAGTTCGTAGAGAGCAACATTGTATTTTATTTATTTATAAGGCAGCGTGTGGTAAGCTTCCTATGTACCTTTCCTCGCTTATAAAGCCTAAAGTCACTGGACATTCTACACGTGCACAGGCACACATCAGATTTTCCTGCCCGCATATGAACAGTGAGCAAGGAAAGACTGCCTTTAAATATTATGCTCCACACAAGTGGGATACACTTCAGGACTCGCTGAAAATGGCTCGATTGCTTTCAATAGAGACATTCAAAGTACTACTTGAAGGCACACTAAATAGTGACTGTACTTGCTTTGTGTAACAACACATTTTACTTTGCATCTGTAACGTTGTTCCATGATTCAATTGCTTGTTGTATTATTTTGTATTTATTTGCCATTGCTTGTATTGTTTTGTTGTAATCAGGGTGTCCTTGAAAAAGAGAGCTTGCTCTCAATGGGCTCCCCTGACTAAATAAAGGTGAAAGAAAAGAAAAAAGAAAAGAAAGACCTGTGTTCCTATAAAACTGTCTTGATGTCATTTGTATGGGCTCTCTTCACTAAGCATGTCCTGCATGGGCATGCTGTCTGTTAAAAGTCATTCACTATGTCTGACCTTATGGCAGGGGTAGGCAAGGTAAGCTGGGGTGGCTACATTGTGCACACATGTAGGATGTAAAACTAATGTCTAGACTCACTAGGTAAGAGGGTATGGGCCATTTTGTATTTTGGGTAGTTTACTTAGTATAGTCAGTTAAGTTAGGTTTATTTTGGTACTCCTTATTTTCCTTAGGTTATTTAAGTAAGCTTTAAAAACCCTGAGTTAGTTTAGAGTTTTTTTTTGATAATCACTGGCCCTGCCCAGCCTTCCTCTGTCTGGTCATTTTCCCATGTTGTTCATTCAGTCATGCCTTCGAATTATTCATTCATCCAATGTTAAAACTACTTAATGTAAATAAATTCATTTTATTTGCACCTTAAAACCGTGTTTTGTTACTCCCTGTGCCCTAGCCCTGTAGCAGGGTCGTAACAACCATTCAGAGCGAAGGCAGAGAGAGGCCTCTGGAGAGCAGAGACAGGTGAGTCCCACCTTCAGAGCATTGATTGATTGATTGAATTATTTATTTGGACAAAAACATGAATAACATCGACAAGTACATACAACACATTAGTGCAGCACAGGCAGGTTAAAACATCCAGTCCAAAAAGGAACATCCCAATAAGACCTCTTACAGCCTTGTTTACGTTGGAAGCCCTTCATACCAATTCATCGTAAAATAGTGCTAGCACAACACTCAATGCACTAAAAAATGCATCCCTTGTACGAAGTAAAGATTACATTCACTGTACAATAACGATAAAATACAGGTAAAATTCACAAGTTCACTCCGGATATGTGACTACCTTCTCCTCTGGCCACCTGATACTGGAGGTCAACAAACCTCTCACCGGCCCTGGAGTCAATACGAGCTGGAATGGCGAGTGACTGTCCCTGCCAGGCGAGAGTGATCTGGCAACACCGGATGTTGGTGAGGAGCCTCACCCGAAAACCCCAAGTGGGTGAAACTATGCCCTCTGGCACCCATTCAGAGCCTTCACTCTGAATGGTCACACACCATGGGTCCCGTCGCACAACGGACCCAGCCCCTCACCCTCACTGTCTCGGGAGATCACGTGGAGAGGTGCAGAATGGGACAGGAGTGAACCGTGTACGCTGAGCTGGCACAATACCTACAGAGTTCGGCCGCGCTCTGCTGGCACACAACTATGCTATACTTGGCCTATACTTGTGCACAAGACACAAGTTGGCACCTCGACAGAGTGCAGTTCTAGTTACTTGCGCCAGTTAGCGTGCAAGTACTGCGTTATGCATGTACATATATGTAAGTATCTACAGTATGTACAGTATGTATGTATGTAATATGTACGTATGTCAGTGCGTTTGTATGTTTGTCGGTGTCTGTGTATGTTTAAGCCTGTAGCCCAATCTGGGATCAGAATTTCTGGCAACGTCATCATTTAAAGCCAATGAGGGACCAGCATTCCTGGTGATGCCAGTGGTGAGCACACCTCATGGCGCACTCTGCTGGCACACAAGCACGTTTTAGCGAGCACACTTCTAGTTCAAAAATGTGTGAGCTACAAAATTAATTCAAACTTCAACTTTACACGGCTTCACACTCAACTGGGTTAGGAAAAAAAAGGTTTCCCAGTGAAGTCCTATGGGAAATGAACTCTGTCTTATTATTTATATTACTGCTTATTACTGCTTGTAACATAAAACAGTAATATAAACTAGTGTGGCTTGTTTAATGCTGATCAGTCCAGCAGAGCCCTGCGTCCGTCACAGTGGAGCAGTTGGTCACGGCTCACACAGTGACAGCTAGAAAGTCTTGGGTTCGATTCCCGCGGGGTGAGGGTGTAGGTGCTTGGGACGTGCTCCTCATAAACATTGCTCTTTCCAGGTTGGCAGCACCCAAGATTACATCAGACAATTGACACTGGGTAAAAGATGGGTTACAAAACTTGTAGGATAAAAGATTTGAAAGGTTTTTCTCCATTGTGAAGATACTGATGTGTCTTCATGTTGCCACCAGAAGCAGTCCCCTGGTCAAATGTACTATTCTATCCATAACGGCACGTAACTCGGTATTGCCGCTGAGTCGGCTCATCTGCCGGTCGCACCGTTCGTCACGGCGACTCGCTCGCTCGGCAGTGACTCACAGGGTTCATCGGCGGCTCTGTTGTGGAGAGTGGCATGAGTAGGAGCGTCGGGTGGCTGGTAAACCCTACATAGTGGTTTTGAATCCCACTGGGGGAATGATTTTTGAGCGGTGGTAAACCGCTCCATAAAGTGGCTGTGCCACTTTAAAAAAAGTGTAGCCACTTTTCCTCAGCGTTTTGCCATAGCAAGTTTTCCTCAGCGTTTTGCCATAGCAATATGTGTGTGTGTGTAGCCATATTACATCACCAATTACATCCTAGACCTGTCTGTAGCCACTTTTCCTCAGCGTTTTGCCATAGCAATGTGTTTTCCTCAGCGTTTTGCCATAGCAATATGTGTGTGTAGCCATATTACATCACCAATTACATCCTAGACCTATATCCTAGTCTTTTTCCTCAGCGTTTTGCCATAGCAATGTGTGTGTGTGTAGCCTGTATTACTTCACCAATTACCAATTGAAGACGTTATGCAAGCACGACCACTGCTCACTTCACATTGGGTGTGATTTTATTGTTTCTTAGACCACTGGGTATACCCAAAGCGTCCCCTACTTGAAGAAGTAGGCATACCCGTGCCGTCCCCTACTTGAAGCAGTAGGGTACTTGACAGAGCGTCAGGTATCTGACACCTTGGGGGTGAGAATGTGTTGGGAATGGATACGCTGGTGTGTCGTCAGAGTACCTGAATGACTGAATCTCTTGTCACACTCTTTACAGTGATATGGTTTTTCTCCAGTGTGGATGCGCTGGTGTCTCATCAGATCACCTCCCGCATTGAAACTCTTGTCACATTGTTTGCAATGGAAAGGTTTTTCTCCAGTATGGATACGTTGGTGTGTCTTCAGGTTATCTGACAGACGGAAACTCTTGTCACAATCTTTACAGTGAAATGGTTTCTCTCCTGTGTGGATACTCTGGTGTCTCTTCAGATTCTGTTTATTGTTAAAACTCTTGACACACTGGTTACAGTGGAAAGGTTTTTCTCCAGTGTGGATTTGCTGGTGTATCCGCAGAGTATCTGAGCGATTGAATCTCTTGTCGCACTTTTTACAGTGGAAAGGTGTTTCTCCAGTGTGGATACCTTGGTGTATATTCCGGTGACCTAAATGATTGAAACTCTTGCCACAATATTTGCAGTAGAAACACTTTCCTCCAGTGTGGATGCGCTGTTGTCTCTTCAGTTTCCCTACGTTTCTGAAACTCTTGCGATGTGTCTTTATTTCTCCTGGTTCAGTTAAAGTCTTGGTAACCTGTTGATGACTGTACAATCTTGGTTCATCTGTGCCTCCTTGTATTTGGCTGGTTGCAGAGCTGATCATCTGCTGAAAGGCTGCTGAAGGGATTTGTTCATTCCTTTGCATTTGGCGGTGGGGATTGTCTTGGCTCCCCTTCATGTGTTTAAAGGGGGAATACGTCATGGCATATTTAAACTCTGAACAGGAGACCTGAGTCTCCTGTTGGGACTTCACACCTTCTAGGAGCGGTAGTTCATCATCAAAGCTGCTGCTATTTATGGACTGTGATGGGAATGGGAGTTGTCCGTTGGTGGTGGGTGATATGTCCTTATATATCTCTCTCTGCCTTTCTCTCTGTATCTCTTGCTTCACACACTCTACCTCTCTTTTAACTTCTTGAATCGACTGCAGGACCGCCTCAATCCTCATGTCCAGTCTTTGAAAAACGTCCATGTTATGAGGCATTTCAACTACATCCAGTGGTTATGATTTTCTATCTTTGTCTAATCTGTAGAAGTCTTGCACACGGAATTTGCAGATGTCTATCTCACGTCAACAGGTTACGTCAAAGGCGGAAGTCAAACTGCCCCCCGACTGAATCTGCGCCTGCCTTATACCAGCGGGGTTTGCTGATGTCATTGCGGAGACCTAAGTCATGAGTCATGGAAAGTGGTTGCTGTTGACTCTAATCGGGAGCCAATCAGAGAGGGGGAAAAGGGTGACATCACGATATCTAGGTATCGTGATGTCTGATTGGCTTAAGGGTTACATCAGATGATGTGAAAACTTTACAAGAACTATAGTGTGGTTGCCCTGCGAAGAAACCACACTAGTTTTGTCATACTGCAGCATTTTTGGATCAATTGGAGAGGCTTGAGTGCACATGCCAGGAGGCCAGTGAGGAGAGAGTTACGGTAGTCTGGTTTTGATATGACTGAGGGCATAAAAGGGACAAGGACAGACAGATACAGAGATCTCCATATGGTATCAAAGGGACACAGGGCATGAATTCCCCATTGGCATCGTTCCCGACTTGCATGGGGGGGCAGAGACTCAGGAGGTATAGCGCGGCCACTTGGGAACCGGAAGGTTACCAGCTCTGTCCTCGGCTCCCCCATGATGAAGTATCCTTGAGCAAGACTCTGATCCCCTGGTTGCTCCGGATGAGCAGTCTGGTTGGTGCCTTGCATAGTTTCCTTCACCATCGGTGTATGAATTAGAGCTTAGATCTGGCTAAATATGTGAGCCCGGCCCAACCCAGCCCGGCATAACGTCAGCCCGGGACCGACCTAAAGCCGATACATAATTGACAATTGGAGACCGACACAGCCCGCAGCCCGACATTATAAACAAGCTTAATTGCACAGCCCGCAGCCCGACATTATAAACAAGCATAATTGCACAGCCCGCAGCCCGACATTATAAACAAGCTTAATTGCACAGCCTGCAGCCCGACATTATAAACAAGCTTAATTGCTGCAGCAGACTTTTTTTTCTCATTTGATGAGTCCTTTTCCAACTTTCTGTCTTTATCAACGAGCGACGGGCGGCCGCATCGGCGCTCTCGGAGCTCAGATGGAGGAAACGAGACAGACAGAGAGAGAAACAAGCACAGACAAAGTGAGAGAGAAACACACCTTCTCCAAAAAAGTCTTTTGAGGAGCATGGTGAGGGGCTGGATCCGTCTCGTAGATTGTTAAGATTTTCGCATTTGACTTCATCACGTTCCGCCAAATATGGGCATGTATTTCCACCCTACTTCCCTAGTTCCGTGTAAACAAAGTAATAATAGCGGTAGGAGTAGATCCTGCTCGTTTTGGATGGCATATGGATACATATTCTAGCTCACAAGACATAGCCCTTGTACATAATACAACTGCCATGGCTGAAAAGGCTCTGTATTTCAATTGAAGTCGCACTGTTTCTGATATCCGACTGAAACGTATGGGGGCGGGCTGCATTTGACAATGTGCCGACGTCATCGCTCACGTGACCCCCAAATCCCCCCAAACTCTGTACTCCTCTCAACAGGAGGGGGGGCACTTGAGCTAATGTTCACTCATCAACATTAACATATATAGCCTACATGATATATTTGATTACTGAAAATGGGTGGTCATCCCCTTTAAGTTCTCTGTGTTCTACGCAAAATGTGTGATCCGTTTACTTTTAATCACGTTCACAACTTACTTTTTTATTATTACTTACTTACACGTACTACACCTTCTGGTGCAAAGGCCGCCGGCCGCCAACTAGCGCAATCTCCAAGCATCTCTGTCTTAAGCCGTTCTCTCCAGGTGGTTCCAGGTCATCTTCATGGATTTGGTGTCTGCCTTCAGGTCTCTGCACCAGGTGTTTATTGGGTGACCCCTTTTCCGCTTGTCCTGCGGGTTCCATGTTAGGCTTGTCTAATGATGGTACTTGCAGGCTTTTGCAGGGTGTGGCCTATTCAGTGCCATCTGCCATTCTTTATTGCTTGTGCCAGCAGAGCGTGCAAGTGGGGTGATAAGTCTGTGGCACCAATTAGCCAGTGAGGGAGCAGCATTGGCACAATTAGCCAATGAGGGAGCAGGGCCCTTGAACTCAACTTGTCTGTATTTGGCACCAATTAGCCAATGAGGGAGCAGCGCTGGCACCAATTAGACTGAGTTCAAAGGCCCTGCTCCTTCATAGGTTAATTGGTGTGTCGCTGTTACTACATGTCATATTTTCGACACCGACTCTAACCCTCACCCTAACCTTAACCTCCGTGGAGTGAGTCGCTAACCCTCCGGTCTAAATGATGGGCGTTCGCAAAAGCGAGATTACCCCCAGACAGCACCGTTCACCCTACTTGCGCGCTCTGCTAGCGCACAAGTAGGCCATGTCTTTCCATCGGACGTGGATCTTCCGCAGGCAGCAATTCATAAACACCTGCACTTTTTTAATGGTAGCAGCGTTGGTTCCCCATGTCTCTGCTCCATATAGAACTGCAATGATGTTGGTGTTGAAGTCAGTTATTTTGAGCTCTGGATGTTCCGTAATTGCACGAATGATTCTGATTTGTGCTGTAATGTCAGGATCTCTGCCACCCTGCTTGTCAGTAACACTACCAAGGTAGGTAATGACGTCAATTTCAAATGCCTCGCCCTCCATGTTCAACAACTCTAATCCCAAATCCATGCCGAAATGACATTACATCCTTCCCGAGCCTATGTGAGGATGGCAGGTCCATTTCACCCATTTTCAAACTCATGTTCAAACAATTGGTCTTCACTAATGGTCATTCCTTGCACCAGCAGAGCACGCAAGTAGGGTGATGAGTGCTGTCTGTATGTGGGTGGGTATGTACAAAGGCAGGGCCTTTAGCCAATGAGGGAGCAGTGTTCTCGGTGACGTCACCACCAACCAACAAGTGCCACCTGATATAAATAACAAGGCGCAAGTTGGCACCTCGACAGAGTGCCAACTTGCCCACATAGAGACAGCTATATTCACCCTACTTGCTTGCTCTGCTGGTCGCACTTGTCTTTTTCCTCGGAAAGTGATGCAAATTACAGAAATCATTAACTATTTTTAGTTAGTGTCGTTGCTATAGGCAACCAGACTATTGTTCTAGGTCCGAGAAAGTTTATGTCACCTAAAGTAAACCTTTTTTATGTCAACCTTTTTCTGTCACCTGAAGTAAATCTGTTTTTATTTAACTCTTCTGTAGTCCCAAAAGTTAATTGGGTTCAAAGGATATTTTCTGTCCATTTTTTGATTGGACAATATGATGTCCAATCAGACAGATGGGTCATGCCTCACATGACATCACAATACCTAATATAAATGGTAACACGGAATTCATGTCCCAGTGGATTCCTTGCAACTCATGTCAGTGCAACCACACTTGCAATTTCCCAGCATTGACCTTCTAGTTAGTCCAGCAGCTTCCTGTTTACATTGGTTTACAGTGGAAAGGTCTTTTCTCCAGTGTGGCTACGCTGGTGTGTCGTCAAATTGCCTGAGCGGTTGAAACTCTTGTCGCACTCTTTACAGTGATATGGTTTTTCTCCCGTGTGGATGCGCTGGTGTCTCTTCAGGTCACATGACTGATTGAAACCTTTGTCACAATAATTACAGCGGAAAGGTTTCTCTCCAGTGTGAAGGCGCCGGTGGGTCTTCAGGTAATCTAACTGCCTGAAACTCTTGTCACACTCTTTACATTGAAATGGTTTCTCTCCTGTGTGGATACGCTGGTGTCTCTTCAGATTATGCTTATCATTGAAACTCTTGACACAATGGTTACAGGGGAAAGGTTTTTCTCCTGTGTGGACATGTAGGTGTGTCTTCAGGTGAACTTCCTGATTGAAACTCTTGTCACACTGATTGCAATGGAAAGGTTTTTCTCCAGTGTGCACGCGCTGGTGTCTCTTCAGCATCCACGCATCTCGGAAACTCTGGTCACACTCTTTACAGGTGTGGGGCGTCTGTCCTGTGTAAGACAGCAGGTGTGTCTTTGCTTGTCCTGGATGAGCTAAAGTCTTGGTAACCTGTTGATGACTGTGCAATCTTGGTTTGTCTGTGTCTCCTTGTATTTGGCTGGTTACAGGGTTTTTGCTATACTGACAGGCTGAATTCCTCAGTATTTGGCTGTAAATGTCGTTGTGGCTCCCCTTCATGTGTTTGAAGAGAGATTTCAAGGCGCATGCACACTCTGAACTTGAGACCTGAGTCAGGATATATTGGGATTTCACTCCATCATCGATGCTTCTGCCATGCATGGACTGTGAAAGGAATGGCAGTTGTCTGTTTGTGGTAGGCGATAATGTGTCCTCCTTAGCTATTACTGTTCCCCCTTTTCTCTTTGTCTCTCTTTTCACACACTCTAGCTCTGTTTTAACTTCTTGTATTTCCCGCAGGACCCCCTCAATCTTTGTGGCAAATTCATTTCTCATCAAGTCCAGTTTCTGAATGATGCCCGCATTCTGAGCCATTTGAACTGCAGTCCATCTGAAAAATAGAATTGGGAGATCTGTTGCAGTGATGTTCTATCTTGGTTAATCTAGTCTTATAGATTATTCCAAACAGCTCTGATCTTGAATACGGAAGTCAAACTGTCCCCTTACTGAATCTGTGCCTGTTTTATATGTACCAGCAGGGTTTGCTCGTGTCATCTTGGTGATCTAAGTCAAAAGTCATCCATACCCAAATATGGAATCTCGAGTCGACCGTTATGACCAATTATGGAATCCATAAGTTGTGGACTCCCCCAAACGCAGCACCAACATCTTACAATACGGGAGAGTGCCGTGCCCGGCGTCAAATCGGTCAGATCATAGAGATAATAGGCTATAGGCTATAATATGGGGGGGGGGGGGGGGGGCACTTGCCTGTATACAGGGTATAGGCATATACTAATATGGCACTCATGTGACTGACAAAGCCGTCAACACTATGACTATGACTATGGCATATTGGTCAGATTGGCTTTGTGACGTAGGTGTGAGCGGCCTAAAGCTCTAGTCTTACAATAAACGTGCAAAATCTCTGTATGTATGTGTGCATGTCCATATGTACGTCCGTCTGTTGTTGGTAGTTCCCATACCGTATCTCGAGAGCCGTCTAATTAACCAACTTTAAATTCGGCGAGTGTCAAGCCCGACGATGAGTTGATCAGATCATCGTTGTCCAGAACCGTTGATCTGACCAATACGCCCCTTATAGGTATGTATAGAGAATAGAGATCCAGTTGTCCAGGGGCAAAGATAAAACCGCTATGCCCATAAATGGTCATGCGCATCTCTGGGATCGAACAACTTCAAACTTGCGTGCATGGATTGGCAAGGCCGCGAGAGAGTGCAGTGTGCGTCGTCAAGTCATTTGGATTGAAGTCCTCCTGCTGAGTGGCCAATCTCACCAATATGTCCATATATAGGCATATGTGGACATCCAGTTGACCAGAACCACCGATTCAACCGATATGATCATATATGGGCATGCCCATATACGTGAATGGGCATATAGGCCTACTGATGACAGGGATCTTTTCAATCTCACATCAAACAAATCTCAAAGACTGCCTCCTTCCATCTGCGTAACATTGCTAAAGTGAGGCGCATTCTGTCCCAAAGTGATGGAGAGAAACATGTCCATGCATTTGTTACCTCTAGGCTGGACTACTGCAGCTCATTACCATCAGGCTGCCCAAGTAATTCTCACAGCCTACAGCTAGTCCAGAATGCTGCTGCACGTGTATTTTGACAGGAGCCAGAAGAAGTGATCATATCACTCCCTCACTGGCATCTCTACATTGGCTCCCGGTTAAATTCAGAATAGAAACATACAAAGCGCGTAATGGTCTGGCACCGCAGTATCTCAAGGACCTTATTGAGCCCCGCAATACTGCTAGACCAGTGCGTCCACAATATGTAAACATGCTTGTAGTTCCCCAAAAAAATACCCAAGGCCAGAACAGGAGCCAGAGCATTTAAGTATCAGGCACCTCAGTTGTGGAACCTCCTCCCAGTCTCTGTCCATGTGGAAGACACACGTTGTGTTTTTAAGACTAGACTAAAAACCTTTCTTTATGTTAAAGCCTATAATTAATCTCTCTGGCTTTACGGGTGTGTACAGCCACTCTCAACCTACACATTTAAAAAGGATGAGTAATGGGTTAGAGTGGAGAGAGAACTCTCCTTCCTCTTCCCTTTGGTTGTGTGGGTTTGTGTCACATCAGTGCAATTGTAACTAGCACTGTGCCTGCCACTATAAGGCCTGCCACTAATTCGAACTCCGGGGACCATCCCCGGAGTTTCTTCTTTGTGTCTCCCACTCCACAGTTCCAGTTCCTGGGACTGCTATTAAAACTTGAATACTCAGCTGCAGACCAAGAGTGTGACTCCGGACCGGGCCTCCATGAAGCACGCCTGTGGATTTACCTGGATCTCTCTGTGTCTATCTTTTGCTCTCTCTTTGTCTCTCTCTATCCCCTCGACTCGGTCGAGGTAGCACGCTGTTCACCCAGTCAGGATCTGCCTGATATCCTGTGAGGTATCTGCTCTGGTTCTCTCTCTCCTTTCCCCCATCCCCTCCCCTACCTTCCCCCTGTCTCTCCCCTCCTTATGTCCCTTGTTCTTGTTTCATAGGTGTTGCGTCGCAATGTGATTTGAGCGAGTTTATGTGCTATTTTTACTACTTGTAAAATTTTCTGAAACTTGGATTTCTTTCTGTTATAGTGCCACCTTGAGGCTGATAGAAACAAATTGGTGATGCCTTGGCCTACTAACAGAGTGTGTGGAAAGTTTCATGCTGATTAGTCTAGCGGTGTCAGAATTAGGTTTGGGATCTTTTAGATTCTAATGTTTAGAATCTAAAGGATTCTGGTTCCTTAACGATTCCCGCTTAACGGTCCAATTCCTTAAAGGTTCCCTTTATCGATTCCTATATAGGGTTCAAAATAGACCCTTAGAAGTCTGGAACTCTGAGAGTGTACACATGGAACCAAATGGACCCGTTCAGAGTTATGGTGGTCCTTGAAATTAAAAGGTTTAAGAACCACTAGTATTTTAGCAGTAGAGGTGAAGTCCACATACCAGTTCTGAATCTGATGGAACCAATTCTGGTTCTTCAATGTTGGATCCGGTTCCTATGGTTTCCTCTGGTTCCGGATCCCAACCCTAGTCAGAATTAGAGACTCTGGTGTGGATACGCTGGTGTTGCTTTAGATTCCGTAACAACCTGAAACTCTTGTCACACAGTTTACAGTGATAAGGTTTTTCTCCGGTGTGGATACGCTGGTGTATTTTGAGGGTTCCTGAATCATTGAAACTCTTGTCACACTGTTGACAGTGATAAGGTTTTTCTCCTGTGTGGATTCGCTGGTGTTTCTTCAGATTACCCGTCTGATTGAAACTCTTGTCACACTGTTTACATTGGAACGTCTTTTCTCCGGTGTGGATTCGCTGGTGTCTCTTCAAATTGCCTGAATCATTGAAAGTCTTGTCACACTGTTTACATTGGAAAGGTGTTTGTCCAGTGTGGATGAACTTGTGTCTCTTCAGCATCCATAACCTTCCGAAACTCTTGTCACACTCTTTACAGATGTGTTTTTTTCCTCCTGTGAAGGACAGCTGATGTGTCTTTACTTCTCCTGGTTCAGGTAAGGTCTTGGTAGCTTGTTGTTGACTGTAAAAGCTTGGCTTCTCTGTGTCTCCTTGTATTTGGCTGGTTACAGAGTTGTTGATCTGCTGGCAGGCTGCTGAAGGGAATAGTTCATTCCTCAGCATTTGGCAGTAGAGGTCATTGTGGTTCCTCAGCATTTGGCAGTAGAGGTCATTGTGGCTCCCCCTAATGTGTTTGAAGAAAGTTGTCAAGGAACAGGGGACACAAGTCGGGAAATATTGAGATGTCATTTCCTCCGGGAGCGGTCGTTCATCATCAATGCTGCTGCTATACATGGACTGTGATGGGGATGGCAGTTGTCTAGGGGTGGTGAACAATATGCCCTCCTTACATAATTTCTCCCCTTCTCTCTGTGTCTCTCTCTTCAGACACTCTAGCTCTGTTTTAACTTCTTGAATTGCCTGCAGGACCCCCTCAATCGTTGTGACTAAGTCACTTTCCATCAATCTTTGAATAACGTCAGGATTCTGAGTCATTGTAACTGCAGCCATTCTAGGATTGGGAGAAGGTTGGATTGATGGTTGAGTAGTTGGGATGCGTTGCAGTGATGTTCCAACTTGGTCTAACCTAGGTCTAATAGAAGTCTTTTCAGTCGTTCTAGTCAGTGGAAGCGTTAGAATTCCCGACTCCAAGGGTTGTGTTCGATGTGTCAAAGGTGGATGTCGAACTATTTCTTGACTGACTGTGCGCCTGCCTTATACAGTCCAGCAGGGTTGCTCTGACCTAGGTCATGATGAGTCATCAATGCCCAAATATGGTATCTCAAGTCGACTGTTATGTCCAAATTTGGAGTCCATGAGGTATTGACAGGCACAGACCACGCCACTGCACCTATACATATTTTACAATAAATGCACTCAATCTCTGTTCATACGTATTTACATATCTGGGACCGACCGACTGCGCCGAGAAGACACAAGGGAGTGCAGTGGCCGACGTTGACCGATATATCGGGTATATATGGAAATCCAGTTGTCCATCTGTCAGTCCTTCTCCCTTTCACACCCATATATGGAGATCACCTACTGTATGTCATCAGTATAATGTATGCCCATATATGGGCATTCCCCCTTTTGAACACATATATGGAGCTGAGTGATTTGTTTTTGCCTCATGCCATCGTGACACATTGAGGTTAGATAGCACACTCCAAATTTGGGCATAGCTGCATTGGGAGATTATTGTATAGGCCTAGTTAGGCCTCAGTCATATCAAAACTTGACTACTGGAACTCCCTCCTAACCGTGCCCGCCTTCCAGGCAGGTGCATTTAAGCCCCTCCAAATGATCCAGAATCCGACGGCAAAACTGGTGTTCAACCAGAAAGAAATAACTGTTTCAATGGGAGTGGCTTTCCTTTTGACACAGTTAAAAGCAAAGTTGAGGGCAATTACCACGTAACCGCTGTACGTTTGGAGAAAGAACACACTTTGAGACATCCAGAATACAGAAATCCAGAATCTCCGTCAGATATTTTCTTCAGGACGTTTCTTCAAATCTACAGAATCATGTCAGAGGTAAGTTTTCTTTTTTGTCGCCTAAAACCTGTTTTACAAATTAATCCTAACTTGAGTAGAATTTAATTTTATTTATTTTTTTGGTGTCTGTTGTACCCCAGAAAGTGATGGATTTTCTATCTGTGCAGGGGTCTTCAATAGGGGGTCAGGGGTCTTCCTCAGAGTTACTACAGGGGGTCCTTCAAATCTTTGTGAAACTTGAAACCTTTGTTTCTCCTTTTTCATATTAACCACTTGAACCCTAGTCAGTGTCCATATTCTGAGACCTTTAGCCAAAAATAGCCGATCTACAATCTCTGTACTTTTAGCCTCCGGTGTCACTGTGAGCTTGTAGATTGTAAATCTGTAATTTCAGAGTAAATAACACAAGAATTCCAAAGGTTACTGGCAGATATAAAGGGTTAGAAAGAAGCCAGAAATTTTGTAATCTATGCAATGACAACAGAGTCGGGGATGAGTACCATGTACTGTTTGAGTGTAAGAACCTTACTATTTTGAATCTCAGACAAAAATACTTGCCAAAGTACTATACAACCAATCCATCTATGTGGAAATTGATTCTACTACTACAAGCCGACAAGGCAAAAGTTATATGTAAATTGGGAGCTTTCCTAAAGAACACCTTGCCCTTGTTCAAATAATGTATCGTGCCCGCTTTTCTGCTACGTCTGTTTGAATATTATTGTAATGTTTGTAATGTTTTGTATACTATTTATGTATATAATATGAGCTGTGCTCCATACCATGTGATCATGGTCGTGAGCTAAATAAATGATGATGATGATGGCTACTTTCGTCAAAGATAAAAGGGAAAAAAGAGCAGAATGAGTACAGAGTGAAAGGTCAAGTGTATTGACTGTTCAAGTGGTTAAATGTCTGAAAACACAGATTTACATGAATCCAAAATACACTGGAGATTGTGCTGTCAAACGATTTCACTATATGGAATCTATGAAAATGTTGTAGGGTCCCTGCTTCATCTTTCTCTCAGCTAAGGGGTCCTTGGCCTGAAAACCCTGTCCATGTTTGGTTTGTTGGGTCTGGCTTAGGTGGAAATTGTAGGGTCCTGGCCCAATAACATATTAACCAGATATTGGGCTTAACCTTATTTTGGGGGCGGGATTCACGATTGGCTTGCTACGTTGTTAGTGAGCACACCTGGGTTAGGGCTATTTAAGAGATGCCAGAACAGAATGTGCCTCTCCAGTGTACCAAACTTTTTTTGTGAGAGAGACAGAGAGTTAGGATCAACACACCAACACCAACAACATAACCAAGAACTGTCATCATGGAGGCTGTGAGTTAATGTTTGCAATTATTGTAATGAGTTGATTAATTTTAATAATGACAACTTATAATAAAACACTAGGGCCTGAAAATGGGTGGTAGTAGTAGTATCTGTTTGAAACTACTATCAAACAGGCCCGTCAACAACGTCAACGCAGCAGAAACTGAATTTCCAGCAACCCATCTCTGAACAAAGGAGAAGAGAATTAACGGGCAAAATTGCCGATTTCGAAGCTATTGATATGAGACCTGTTAACACATCGGGTGCCCACGGGGTGTCTACACGCAAATCTCTTTGATGTCTCTGGATGCCCTGCCCCAGTGCCCACGACGTGTTTGACGCGTTTTACAATACTGTAGTTACTGTACATATCGCCTACCGCAATGAAGGCTCTACCACGGTGATCAAACGCCAACAATATGGGAAAAACACTACATTTCCCAAAATGCAGCGCGGTACATGTGACCAGGATGTGCAGTCTCCCTGCAGCCAATCACAAGCTTCTGTTCCTATCCTGCGCTCGCTGCACTCTATCGTCCCCTCGCAGGCTAGCACGACTCGTATGTAATCATGGATACTAGTATTTACCCAGTAACGGAGTCTCGGCGGAGATACATGTAACATGGCGGATCTTCTCCTAGTCTAGCTTTTTCAATCACCATGTTCAATGCGCGGTCCTTTCTACCTACCGTGACACAAACGCTGTGGCCCAGGTTTGATAAAAAGATGTCCTGACTGAAAGAAAACTTTATCGTAAAAATAAACAGGACATCCGTGGATTACATTTACTCGTATCATGGATACTATTTTCCCAGTGACGGTGCGGAGGTAACGTAACATGGCGGATTCCTCTCCTGGTCTAGCTTTTTCAATCACCATGTTCAAAACGCGACCCTTTCTACCGCCCGTGATACACACGCTGTGGCCCAAGATTGGTAAAAAGCTGTCCTGACTGAAAGAAAAGATCATCGTGAAAATAAACTGGACATACTTGGATTACATTTACTCAACGTATTACGGATACTTTTCCCACGACGCGAAGGTACGTAAATGACGTGTTGCCATGGAGACGATGGGCCCCTGTGAGGGTAAACCCTGAATTAACGTGGGCATCCGATGTGTTAATGTTGTTGAGGGAGAAGGTTTCAAAGCCTTAATGCACTACAAGGAGCTTTTGTCCATGGATATGAACGCATCGCTGTCCGGCACTGTTCCAATGCTCATTAACATTCAGAAATGGCACCTGCTTGCGTGCGATGATGATAGCAAGGTAATTAAAACCCTTTAGAAAAGTGGCATTTCTAGCTCATCGTAGCGATTGCTGCTCACCAGATACAGTATTCCTATCGCCACTGCCTGTGGTTAAAACGCTATTCTGCTACTGGCGTCGACTTCTGCTCTTGCACAACGGCGGTGACCAGGCTTCCAGTGAGGGTTTTACGGATCTACTCTGCCCCCAGATGGCTTGCCTGCCCTGCTAACCTGTGGCTCTACGTCCTGCCTCTGCTCGGCCTCTGAAGACAGGCTCCGCTGCGGCGTGTGCGTGATTGCGGCTCAAGGCTGGATCGCTGGTGGACGGCTTCGCCTCTCATCTTTCTCTGGCTCCTAGGACGGCTAACACCGCCGAGGTTAACAGTACCCTCACGCTAGCATGTTAAACTACATAAACTACACTATCATAAAGTTAAGGATGCCCTGCGAAAAACTGGCAGCTCCACAGATGAAAAGGATAAATGTATTTGGTTCGATCAGGTGGACAGCATCCTTGGCCACAAACCGGCGAGTAACCCTGAAACCCTAGAATCACAACCCATCTCCCGTCCAATAAATCTGAATCCGTCAACACCGCCAACTTCATCGTCATCGTCATCATCATCATCCCAGCAGCAGTCAGATGACACCCAGGATAGAAGCCCTTCTTACAAAAAACAACATCAACAAAAGTGTGGGACCAATGACTTTTTAGTTTGTTCAGTTATATCCATGCATACGCAAATATATGATTTTTTTCTTCTATCCATGTTTTGATTTTTATTTATTTTGGCACTGTTGTGCAGATTGTATTTGGAATACAATAAAATATGAAGCAGGTTCATTGACCAGTATTTTGTTGGTTCTAAAACAGTGGTTCTCAACCTTTTCATGCCAAGTACCACCTCAGAAAATGTCTCTCCAAGTACCACCATAATAACTGATGTTCAAATACAGTTGCATAGACCTACCCCATCCTATTCAGTTAACACGAGGCAAACGTATTCCTTGAATGGAGATGTTTTAGTTTTTGTTGCATTTCTAAGCCAATAATTTGATGATGGGTCATCGGACAGATTTAGCTACTACATTTGTGAACTTACTGTGCAACCTGATTTATTTCTATTGTGACTAATCTGTTCTCAAACCTATTAACAGCTAGGTGTGCTGTCATGCACATTTCAGCGCAATAGAGAGCACATTTCAACCAATTACTTGATCAGAAGAACTACCTGTAGTATAATGTAAATATCTCACCCTACTATAATTGTTCTTATTTTTGGAAAACGCTGAGTACCACCAGAGGGGGGCCCATGTACCACAGGTTGAGAACCACTGTTCTAAAACAATTAACCCATTTAGGACTAAGGCAGATTATAAAAATGCCTTCTAAATCCAGACCAAATGTTTCTGGGCAACTACAAAAATAAAACAAAAATAGTTTACTGTAACTACCCCAAAAGGGCCACACATGCTAAATGGGTATAAAGTTTTCTATGAAATGTTATTACCACTTGAAAACACTACACATTGTTGCAATCCATCCTATTTACAACTAAAGCTTTTTCAAAAAATGACCTATTGTCATACTCAGGGGCGTCCGGTTAAGCTGGGTAAGCGGCCGCATATAGGCCCGCGAACAACAGGGCCCGGGCAGCCGACCGTCAGATCACATGATGGACTTTTATTTTATTAGGATTTAGATGCACTTTGCGTGCTCCGCCTCTGGGCGAGGCAGGCGGGCCCGTTTAAAACATTATCATCGTCATTCATCACCATTAAAATACTATTACAATGTTGGGTTGCGTGTTGTTGCTTTATTTCACACTCATGGTAAACTTAACATGCAAATATATAAATGAACCACGGCAATCGCTTCCTTCCTTTACTATCTCCAATGTATTTTGGGTAAAATCGTCATCAAAGGCTGCCAAAAACACACTGGCACCCGTGACCCGCTGCGTCATCATCAATCACTTCTTGTCAACACAAGCAAGCCAGGTAGCCTTGTTTACGCATGGTCTAATCATGAGCGGAAGAATTCCATATAAATACAAAAGTGGTAATCTAAAGCGCCAGGAAAGGGAAAAAAGGGAACAAGCAAAGGCTAAACTTCCCAAATTGGATAGATACTTTGTTCGACCTCCTCATCCACCTGTAGGTGAGCCTAATATCATTACCAGCGGCAGTGATTCATCTTCTGGCCCGAACCTGCCTGCTGCTTCAGCTGGGGACAGGAACCAGATTATCCGGTAGGCTATTGACTGTCAGTGTCTCACTGTCTAAGAAACTGATTAATTAAATTCTTTATGGATCTTATTGTAGCCGCATATCCCTATTTAGAGTCCTTGTCATTCTTCTCTCATGCAGGCAGCGGCGGTGCCAGTGATTCATCTGACCCGATGCCTGCTGCTGCAGCAGCAGCAGCGAGGTTATTAGGGGAACACAGGAGCGAGATCAACAGGTATAGTAGGCTGACTGTCAGTGTCACTCAAGAAACTGAGTTATTAAATTGTTTATTGTTTGTATTGTCGCCTAGCCCTACTTAGTCCTTCACTGTCTCTGTGTCTAGTGATGATGATGATATGGAGTCGGACTCCGCAGCTGCTAGCTGCTCATTGGGAGAGGTAGACCTACCAGCCCCGGCGTTGGACGAGCAACTCCCCCTCTCCTCTCCCGCGGTGCAGGTGGAAGAAGCGGACACTGGAAGTGAAAGCAGCAGCTCTCCTCACTCTCCTCATGGCACGGGTGAAATTGAGTCTAACAATAACACCCCACTGGAATGCTTTCCGACTGATAGGGCCAATTTCAGTGAGAACATCTTGGAGGCAAACACCAAAAGATATATCCTTAATATTGGCCCTTGCAAACCAAAAGGTCCATTCCCCATTCACACGAAATCGTTGTTTTTCTGTAAGTTATTATACGACCACCACACAAGTTTGTCAATCATTTAATTATTGTCTCGCTATGACCCAGTTTTAAAAGAGCTAATCAGCCGACCAGAAGGGTCAATAAAATACCTAAGTCACCAGATTCAAGATGAGATTATTTACATATTGTCTCAACATGTGAAAGCTGACATAATTTGTGAAATAAATGAAGCCCCATTTTATTCCATTATCATGGACACAACGCAAGATGTGTCGAAGATAGATCAGTTGTGTCAGGTTTACCGTTACGTGACTGTAGTGAGAGATGAAAAGGATAATGCTACAGATCTAAAAATAAATGAAGTGTTTGTGGGATTTGAAGTGACTGTTGGCTCATCAGCGTCAGAGCTTGAAAGCAAAATCCTTGGCTCTATTGAGAATAACGGATTAGATCTGTCTAAATGCCGTGGACAGGGTTATGATCTCTCTAGGTCGTCCTCAGACGAGCCTTCCATCGTCGCTTCCAGTCATCCCGGTTCTCCATACATCTGGCCAGCTCGTTGGTACTTTGTGCTCCTACGTCTTTCTTGAGTACATCCACGTATGTTATTGTGGGACGTCCTCGTGACCGGTGGTCCGGTGCCCATGTGTTGGTTCCCACAGCACCAGTTTGCTGGCAGGAAGCTCCTGGTGTCTTTGACAGTGTCCTGCTAGTCTCATTCTTCTGGCAGCAATTTTCTCTGGCAGCAATGATGGGGCTGCTAATATGAGCGGTGTTTATTCAGGCGTACAAGCAAGAATCGCAGAGAAAGAACCCCTCACCCACTATGTTCATTGCGCCGCTCATAATCTCAACCTAGCACTCTATGTTCAGTTCTATGACACTGTAGAGAAGCAACTTTTTCGGGCATAGTATCAAGAGGTGGGCTTTGCTCAGTGAGATGATGACACCAGAGAGCAGAAATATAACAATAAAGCATGTATGTCCAACTCGCTGGTCATCTGGCCATGAAGCGCTTGATGCGTTAAGGCACAGATATGGAGACATTGTACACGCCCTTTTGAAAATAAACTTTACCAGTCCCCAAAAAGATGAGCGTGATGAGGCAAGTGCACTAAAGAATAAAATCAGTACATTCTCCTTCATATTTTTGTTCAATATGCAGTGCAAGGTTTTGGAATGTATAAACGCTGCCTCACAGTTATTACAAGCGAAACACACTGATATCCTTAAAGCATCTACTCTACTGCAAAACGCCATCAGTGTATTGAAGGAGTACAGGGACCAATTTGATGAGGCCAAAAAGTGTTGCTCTAGCTACTAAATGGGGCAGTGAAACCCAGTTCAAAACAACCAGGGCGAGAAAGATAAATCGTCACTTTGATGAACTTGCTGAAGACAGTCGGCTTACTGACGCAGTAAGCAACTTTCGGGTGAACGTTTTCAATGCTTTTCTCGATATTATCATACAGCAACTTGACCAGAGATTCACCAGCTTACGTGGGACTGCAACTATATTCGAGGCAATTCACCCCAACACACTGTTACTAGCACAGGATAAAGAGTTACACCAAGCTGCCCAACAGCTTAGGGAGCACTATAGTCGCGATATAGCCAGCAGCTTCCCTGGCCAGCTGCTTTCTTTCCGAACATGTTTCAGGGACAAGATATCAAAACAAAACTCTGCTGTGGATTTAGCTAAAATGCTCATTATAAACCACGCAGAAGTGACCTCTACATTCAGCGAGGTTTGCACAGCCTTCCTATTATTTCTAACTATTCCTGTCACTGTCGCAACGGCCGAGCGGTCATTCTCAAAATTAAAACTCATAAAAAACTACTTGAGGAGCACAACGGGACAAGAGAGACTAATTGGAATCGCCATACTGTCAATAGAGAGTGAACGGGCAAGGAAAACAGTCCCCTTTAAATAGTGGTGAGTCAGTGCTGCTATATGAAATTGCATACTTGTTCAATACAATAATAATGCAATTTCATTGCAATACAATATGAGTTGTCATGTACATGGTCGCTGTCCACGGTGGTGGTGCTGAATAAAATATCTGCATTTGTGGAAATTGCATACTTGTTCATTGGTGCTGCAGCTGTATACTGATTGAAATGTTTTCCAAGTTGTCATGGTCGCTGTCCGCGATCATGGTGGTGCTGAATTAAAATGCTTTGTGACAACTATTAGTCATTGCTTTTAAGCGCCGCTGTTGCGGTCATGTTTGTTGTAAGGCAACTCAATAACTAAATAAAAGGAATTGAAATGTAACCTAAAGCTTTCATTTATTATGTAGACTGTCACTAGCAGCATGAGGTAAGGTAGTGCGTTCTATGACCAGGACTTCTCTTCCATCCCGCATATGTGTGTGTCAGTGTGTGTGCGCACTGTGTGTAATTTGGTTGAATAAGATCTGTATCTGTTGCATTGCTGTGCGCTTTTGTGCATATGCCGTTGTGTATAAAATACTATTGTGTATATATAGGCTAGGTGAGCCACTGCCAGTCAGATAGTTGGGTCGTTGTATTATTGTATATACGGTAAATATGGCATACAGGTCTGACACAGACGGTGATGGAGGAGGAGGAGGAGGAGGCGGCGGTGGGGGGGGGGGGGGGGGGGGGTCATTGTGGCTCGCATACCGGCCCGGTTTTTCCTTGTTCTGCCACTGGTCATACTACAGTGTCACAAGTTGCAAAAATAGCCGCTCAACAAGCAAAAAATGTGGCATGGTGCGACATATTGAGCTTGTTGATCTGCTATTTTAGATAATTACAATATAGAGCAGATAATCAGTAAAAACACACTGATCTTGAATGGGAAAATAAACATTTTATTATAAAAAACAAAACAATATATATATATATATATATATATATATATATATATATATATATATATATATATATATATATATATATACACACACCCCTTGGTGACCAGTGCGAGTAGTAGTCGTCAGCGATTACAGTTGTCACAAACGCATTTCTCAGTGCCGTCTGTCTCCGGTGGAATCTGCGTAACCGTGCGTTACGTGCTATTATCAGTGTTGCAGTGGTCTTGGGTCGCGCGCCCCCGACGACCCAAACCTTTTCTGAGCCGGGGTCTCGCACCCCCCGAAGTTCACACCTCGACAACTGTTTAACAAAGAAACTAGCCTATTTGCATATCAATAGACCTGTATTGTAGGTGTCGAGTGACGTCCGCGACTCCCCAAACATTGATTCACCACTGCACCACTGCTAAGGTTGCTGCTGATGCTGTAGCTGTATCCATTCCACTGCTCCACACTGCGCTGTCGAGCGTCGGATAGAGAAGAGGCATGGATTGTTACATCAACTTTCGTGCCTGAATTTATTGGCGACCAGCATGAACAATGTCGCATAGTTGATGACGTCTGTATTCACCGGCGAGGCACTATATGCATACCGCCACCTATAGGATCGGGATGTATACATGCTAGTGTTCTCCAGGGAGGGAAGAATCTTTGCCAATGTGAATGCTGGCCAGCGTGAACCAGCAACCGTTTTCAGAAACAGTTCTAATCAAACGGATTGCAGTGTGAATCCGCCCTCGGAGACGTGGCTGAAATCCACCACACCAGATCATTTGCAGTATCCTGGTTTCAATCTGTTTTGAACTGATCAGAAAGGTAGATGCGGGGCGTTGCTCTCTACATCTCAAATAGGTTTCAAGGGTCTGTTCTACATTCTGTTTCTATCCCAAGACAGTTTGAATTTCTGGCAGTTCAGATAATGGTGGCAAATGCACCGCTTACTATCATCTGCTGCTACAGGCCTCCTTCAGCTAAAACCGAAACTCTGGGAAACCTGGGAAAAGGTATACAATTGCTAATAACCAGTCATTAATGTTGTCACTTTACTTAAAGGTCACTATGTTGAAATAAGGTATTATAGTATGATACAATTGCTAATAACCATTCATTAATGTTGTCACTTTACTTAAAGGTCACTATGTTGAGCTATAAGGTATTAAAGTATGATATAATTGCTAATAACCGTTAATTAATGTTGTCACTTTACTTAAAGGTCCCTGGGAAACCTGGGAAAAGGTATACAATTGCTAATAACCAGTCATTAATGTTGTCACTTTACTTAAAGGTCACTATGTTGAAATAAGGTATTATAGTATGATACAATTGCTAATAACCATTCATTAATGTTGTCACTTTACTTAAAGGTCACTATGTTGAGCTATAAGGTATTAAAGTATGATATAATTGCTAATAACCGTTAATTAATGTTGTCACTGTCCCAAAGTCATGCTATAGCATATTATATGTGATTATCGCCAGAACGCCAGCATACCGTACGTTAGTACAATTGCGCTACAATTTGTCTTAATCTCATGGCGTCGGAGGACGAAATAATCTCTCCGACCCTTCCACCGGATCTCAGAATGATCCTAGATAGACAGCGGGCAACACCTACCACCACAACTACAACTACAACCACCGCTTCTACCACTGCCTCCGTTCTGCCATTATCCCTCGCCCAAACCCCAGCAGAACTACACCACGACCCGAGGACCACCCCGGCAAGAAGCCACCACTCCACACCATCTTCACATGCTTCTTCTCACCGTTCCACTCACCGCTCCACCCGCCCCTCCGTCTCCCGGGCCGTACTCCAGAACTCGCCAGCGTTCTGCCACTTCAGTCCTACCCAGGTCAGTCACTCCTTCTCTCTCCATTAATGATTGGACCGTAGCTGGCTTACAGAAATTCCTGACAAACAACAAAGTAGTGTTTCCCCGCACCGCATCTAAGTCAGTTCTCTACGAACTCTGCAGTGCTATGCTAGCCCCCTCCTCGCCCGGTCCGTCACACATTGATGACGCGAGACCTAGAGGCGCGTCAGAGGGAAGCCACAGGGAAACCCTGTCACGAAAGCAGCTTTCTCAGCTCTCGGTGTTCCCCTCGCCGAGGACAAGACAGAAGGCCTCGCCACTAGTGTCAAATTCCTAGGAATTAAACTAGATACCCTCGCCTTTAAAGCCTCCCTTCCCCAGGAACAATTGGACAGAATCACACTAATCGTGTCAAACTTCTCCGACACCACCTCTTGCACAAAACAGCAATTACTCCAACTCTTAGGTCACCTCAATTTCGCAACCTGCATCATCCCCCAAGGCCGTTCATTCATCTCCCACCTTCTCTCATTAGCCTCCTCCGTCCCATCCCTCGACCACCAGGTCTCACTCTCACAAGAGTGCAGAATGGAGCTCAGGCTCTGGAAGGTCCTCCTCCAAAATTAGAACGGCATTAGTTTCTTTTATATCTCCATACCCGCCATACCTCGTCATCCCATGCCCCGCTCTCATCCTCCCTTTAATTCCCCTCGCCTCCATTATTCCATCTAGCAGCCTTCCCCGCTAATTGCCACTCACCCAGCCTCCATTTCCAACCTCCAGTCCCTCAGTTAACATTCATCAGTTAAAATTCCACTAGCCACTACTCCCTCTGGTCCGTCTCCCACTATCCCCATCTCTGTCACGTTAACAGCCATCCATAACACATTAATAACCCATCTGCCTTCACTAAGGCACCGCTTTCAGTCACAAAGGCGTTTTGGCCCTGCCTTTCAGTCCCAAAGGCATTTCCACCCGCCTTTTCAGTCCCAAAGGCTTTTCGCCCGCCTTCAGTCCCAAAGGCGCCTTTTCCCTCTCAGCCAGCAACTAACAACTTCTCTATTCCCCAAACAGCTTTCATCATACCAATGCATTTCCATGTCTCAAACGTTTAATAAATACAACTCAACTGGTTCCCTGTTTGATGGTGTGGTCTTTACTAGTGAACACTTCATAAAAGGCTCTGACATCACGTACGCCACGAGTCGACAAAAAATGCCATGGTTACGTATTGAATGTCATCAGTATGACGTGTTTTGATGTTCCTATATGGGCATACATGGACACAGACAAACATATGGTCAAAACGGGTCTTATGACAACAGGTAAAATGGGGTTTGCATTAAAGGGTAGGGCATTCACAGAGATCTCCATATACTGTATGGGCATAAAATGGACGCCCGTATGCGGAGCTGATGTCTGACATCAGAGTTTTCCGGAACCGGCACTGTGTCTGCAGAGATCTCCATATATGGGCATAAGTGGACACAGGCAAACAGATGGTCAAAACGGGTGACAACAGGTATAATGGGGTTTGCATTAAAGGCTGGGGCATGCATTCCCTATTTCAAATTTGGCATGCGCGTTCCCCGCAGCAGCAGGTAGTGCAGTGCACGGCCTCGACCTGACCCGATACGCGATTTTCCGGAACTGGCACGAAAGGTTCGGATTCTGATGTCTGACATCAGGGTTTTCCGAGACCGGCACTGTGTCTGCAGAGATCTCCATATATGGGCATAAAATGGACGCAGACAGACAGATACAGATATCTCCATATATGGGCATAAAATAGACGCAGACAAACAGATAACTCCATATATGGGCATAAATGGACCCAGGCAAACAGATGGTCAAAACGAGTCCTACAGAGATCTCCATATGGGCATAAAATGGACATTGACAGATACCTCCATATATGGGCACCTCTTCAGCAACGATAATGTTCTGAAACTCTGGTCACACTCTTTACAGGTGTGGGGTGTATGTCCTGTGCAAGACAGTCTTGCTTCTCCTGGATGAACTAAAGTCTTGGCAACCTGTTGATGACTTGGTTCTGGTTCATCTGTGTCACATTGCATTTGGCTGGTCACAGAGTTGTTGATATGCTCAGTGCCGATTTAAGAATTTCCGGGCCCTGGCGCTTCTCCAAATCGAAGGCACTCCCGCCCGCCTCCCGCCCGACCCGACCGAAATACCGACCGAAAGCCCCCCCCCCCCCCCCCCCCGGAGGAGTACACGCGCGTCTCCCTGTTTGGGAGAAAGTGCGAAAGTGCGTGCGTATTGTATCGCCTCTCTCTGCATAGCGCAGCATAGCAGCGCACTTGGCCAGAGAGAGAGAGAGGGGGAGAGAGAAAGGAAGAGAGAGAGAGCATGAACCATAATGAGAGAGAGAGAGTGCGTGCATATAACGGCCTCACTGTGACTCACCATTAGACGTCTTCATAGAAATAACGATGCGATTTTTATTTTATTTTTATTTATTTTATTTACACAGGGCCTTCCAGGCGGCGGGCCCTGGCGCTTAAGCACAGGTTAGTCCAATGGTTAGTCCGGCCCTGACAGGCTGCTGACCCTCACTACATATTGTCATCGTGTTGCAAAATAAAGTTTGTCATAGATTCGCGTAATATACTTGCTTCATCCATCGATGTTGGATGCAATCATGTCGATGTGTATTTTCATACATAACTTGACTGTTGGTTGGTTCTGTAATTTGTCAGTTCTTTCTTGCACCAAACTTCTTTGCAGTAAGTAGCCTGTCTACCAAGCTCACAAGGCATGACATTCATTGCAAATTCGTTGTGAGCTTGACGTTCTGTTTTTTATTTGGGTTAATACATTTTGTAGTAGTTTCCCATCACAGTTTTTTGGTAATGACGGTACCTGCCTCCCTGAACCTCTGAATGACGTCATATTGTAGTTTGGACAGAGCCAAACCAAAATAAATTGGTCTCAAAGTGGAGTATGAATCAGCCCGTTCGGAGCCCTAGTGTTCCCCTGACCCAACTTTTAGAAATTGTGGATTAGACTTGCAAAATCCTAAAATTCAGGAAATTGTAAATCAACCCTTCTGGGTCCAATAGCACAGGTCAGTCAGTTCAATCTGTGTCTGTCTGTCTGTCTGTTTCTGTCTCTCTGGTATAGGAATAGGATGCCTGGTGAAACCACGAAAAGCTGCATCACTTGCCATGAGGAAATGGGGGTGGCAAGGAAGAAATGCCTCCAATGTGGCACACAATCATGAAAAAGGGTCGGAAGGTGGTAAGTACTGTACATCATCACTGTCGATTAATGCTTTTTATTTTTATTAGGAGTAGACTGAATAGGAATAAGAAACAACTCCAATGTCATACAGCAGCTTATGAAGTGGGATCCATGCATTTCCTTGAGCCATTCTACACTCAATGGAACTCTATATTTGGGCCAATTGTGAAGTTCAGGGACTTGTTAATAATGACAGAAAGTGAACAGATGATTTTGTTCACATGCCAAGTTTGAAGTAAATAGATTTGTTCTCAATATATTCAGAGGACAGACGCACACTCATTTACAGGTGGCACAATGCGTTGTGAGCTTGACATTCTGATTTTTATTTGGGTTAATATATTTTGTATTATTTTTCCTTCACAATGATTTGGTGCATTGGGGTGAAAGGGTGAATTGTGGAGTAGACTTGCAAAATCTTACAATTCATGACATTGTGGAGGACTGGACAAGTCCACCAAACAGGCACTGTCCTGGCTGGTCAGAACCAATTCCTCCCATTACGAGGTTCTGCAGCCAGCTGTGCAACAACAGAGCAATGGAAGTAATTGTGGGCTTTTCTCCGTGGCCTTTGCATATGCAATGGCATTCAACCTGAGCTGTGCGAATTCACAGAGGGGAGATTGAGGAGATCTTTATTCTCGTCAATAATCAACAACAAAATTGAATTTGAATACAGTCAAACAACCCCAAAAAAGGAACCAATAACAACAAGGGTCAAAGTCTACTGCATTTGCCATACTGCCCGCAACAATGAGGTGATGGTACGATTCGACATTTGCAAGGAATGGTACCCTCCTAAATGTGTCCAAATTCTACCCAACGTATTTGGCAATGAACTGTCCTGGTGTTGCAGAACATGCACATACCGGCAGCCATAGACCCCTATGCCCCAAGGTGTGCACCCTGCTTTCAACCTGTTAAGTTTCCACCTCCTCCTACACACTGTCGGGACCTGTTGATGGAGAACTGGGCTTGGTGGATTGACTACCTGAAAACAATGGCACCTCTAGGCTTAAACGAAGATTTTGATATTAGGCCTTTTTTGTAAAGAAATTAATAGAGGGTTTACTGTTGTGATAGTCTGTCTATATTTCTGTGATTTGGTCAACATGAAGGTTTGAATCAAGTCAGGATCTGATTTCCTTTGAGAGCCGTTTTTCATTTTGTACTTTTCTATTTTTACAAAAAAAGAAAAACATAAAAATATTACTAGAAAATCATGTATATTCATATATAATCATGTAATTTTTGTGAATCTTGTTCTATTTCTGAATCATGTCAATAACATATCACTGATACGTGCCCCAGCACACCAGGTGGGGCTAATGATCATCAGGGTCACAAGTGTATATAAAGACATAATTGTTTCCCGTATCCTGTTATACTGAAGAAGACCTTACTGGTCGAAACGTCTATATTTTTTTGCTGCTTGCTAAATAAAAATTGGAGCAACTAAGAAAGTGAGTGCGGGCTACCTTGTTTGTTCTTGTTCACTCTTGAGCCATCTTTTTTCTAGGAGTCAGTAGGATTGAGAGGGTTGCAAGTGGACAGTTTGCAACTGATGAAGAACCACGCAGCTATATTACTCCACATTTCCACAGTACCATTTCCAAGTTTTTTTACTTTTAAAAACTGTTATCAGAGGTACAGAGGGACATGGTTAATTGTTTCCCATTGGAATTGTGAACAGAACTATGACGTAAGGTTTTGGTTGAAGCTCAAAGTCCTGAGAAATTGTCTAAGTAAGATAGGGAGTTGTAGGCAACTTTGGAGCTATATTACTCCACATTTCTACAGTAAAATCTTACAAAACTGTATCAGAGGTACAGCTGGACATGGTTAATGGTTTCCCATTGGAATTGTGAACAAACCTATAAAGGAAGGTTTTTGATTGAAGTTGGTTCTAACCCGACGTAAGGTTTTGGTTGAAGCTCAAAGTCCATAGAAATTGTCTAAGTAAGATATGGAGTTGAAGGCACCTTTGTAGCTAAATTACTCCACTTTTCTACGGTAACATCTTACAAAAATGTTATCAGAGGTACAGAGGGACATGGTTAATTGACCCCCATAGAAATGGTGCACAACCCTATGAAGGAAGGTTTTTGGTTTAACTCATACCTCGCGATCCCCGTAGAGACCGTAGATTTCCCGCTGTACCGCGCTGCCATGCCCGTAGAGCCTGTAAAGTTTAATTAGCTTTAATCATTATGAAAGGATTAAAAGTATTAGCGCAGATTTTCGCTGATTCTGGCTCTTTAGGCCCGCCCCCCTAACTGTATCCGGTCATTTCCGGTCTGGACCGGATCCAGCTTTCCGTATCCAGTCTGAGCCTGGGCCATAGTCCCGCCTCCATTGGTTTACTGTGTAACAGAAGTGGAAGCTACTCGGCGATGAAACGCTCGTTTTTCAATCGGATTTTTGCGTTTGGAAACTTTGATCCAGTCTCTACACGCCTGGATTATGATCCCCGCACATATCGTGCGTTTTGTGCGCGAACGTGTCCACGTGTTACCATAGCGCACAGTTGGCTTTTTTCAATACTTTTTCATGTAAACACTGGCTGATAAGCAGAGATACAGCGTGGCAACGGATATGTCTTTTTCAATGGGGTTTTTTGTATTCGAAAGCTTGTCACCAAGTCTATACGTCTACTAGATGAGTCGCGCACAGATTGTGCACGATGCGTGCGCGTGCCCACGCTAAAAGGTAAGGACAATTTGGCAGCTGCTTACTACAGCTATGTTTAAAATGGCAGAGAAAAAGTTAAGCTATGAAGGAGGTTTTTTGAATAAAGCTCAAGTCCATAGAATGTCTATATTACTTTATTATTACTACATTACTTTACATTTCCACAGTGAAATCTTACATAGTCCCGCCTCCATTGGTTTACTGTGTAACAGAAGTGGAAGCTACTCGGCGATGGAACGCTCGTTTTTCAATCGGATTTTTGCGTTTGGAAACTTTGATCCAGTCTCTACACGCCTGGATTATGATCCCCGCACATATCGTGCGTTTTGTGCGCGAACGTGTCCACGTGTTACCATAGCGCACAGTTGGCTTTTTTCAATACTTTTTCATGTAAACACTGGCTGATAAGCAGAGATACAGCGTGGCAACGGATATGTCTTTTTCAATGGGGTTTTTTGTATTCGAAAGCTTGTCACCAAGTCTATACGTCTACTAGATGAGTCGCGCACAGATTGTGCACGATGCGTGCGCGTGCCCACGCTAAAAGGTAAGGACAATTTGGCAGCTGCTTACTACAGCTATGTTTAAAATGGCAGAGAAAAAGTTAAGCTATGAAGGAGGTTTTTTGAATAAAGCTCAAGTCCATAGAATGTCTATATTACTTTATTATTACTACATTACTTTACATTTCCACAGTGAAATCTTACAAAGCTATTATGAGAGAGGTACAGTGGGACATTGTTAGTTGATTCCTATTGGAATGGTAAACAAACCTATGAAGGACGAAGCTCAAAGTCCATAGAAAGTCTATAATATATTACTAAATTATCACTATATTAGTTGTAGGCAACTTTGGAGCTATATTACTCCACATTTCTACAGTAAAATCTTACAAAACTGTTATCAGAAGTACAGTGGGACAATGTTAATTGATTCCTATTGAAATGGTGAACAAACCTATGAAGGAAGGTTTTTTGGTGTAAGCTTAAAGTCCAGAGAAATCGTCTATATTACTATATTATTACTATATTGCTTGGAGGCCACTTTGGAGCTATATTACTCAATTTTTCTACAGTAAAATCTTACAAAACTGTTATCACATGTACAGAGGGACAATGTTAGTTGATTCAAATTGGAATTGTGAACAAACCTATTGAGAAGGTCGTTTGGTGGGGGCACGGTGGCGCAGTGGTTAGCGCTTCGCCTCACAGCTAGAAGGTCCTGGGTTCTATTCCCGCCGGGGGACGCTGTGGGTGCTGGCGGCGTGTTCCTCCTCCGCGTCATCAGCGCCCACACCCTAGGTGGGGTTGGCGATAGGGCCTTTCTGTGTGGAGTTTGCATGTTCTCCCCGTGTCTCCTAGGGTTGATACCCTCACAAAAACATGCACGTAATCCTGGTCTCAATAATGCCTCCCCCTGGCCAGCCGGGGCGCCTGATGGAGGGGAAAGGAACTGGTTGGAATAACGTGTTCCTTCCACGCGCTACGTCCAAACCAGGGAAATCTCCACTGTCAGGTGAAAAGAAGCAACTTGGACTCCTCATGCATAGAAGGAAGCATGAGGTCAGTCCGTTGTCTCCCCAGGCGTGGCAGAGGGAGAGCAGAGCCCAGGATTACATAGGCAATTAGCACTGGGTGAAAAAATGGGTTACAAAATTGTGGGATAAAAATGTATAAGTAAAAAAAAAAAAGAGAAGGTCGTTTGGTGTAAGCTCAAAATCCAGAGAAATTGTCTGAGAAACATATGACAGACAGACAGACAGACAGACAGCCAAACAGACAGACAGATATAACTATACACCCTACAGGCGAGAAGCGAGGTCATGCAAATGGGTGCGTGCACGATCCGCCTGGGTGACGACAGGTGCAGACTGCTGGGCGAGCGCAAAAAAGATGTCTTACATCATTGATGTCTGATGTCATAGACCACATGAGATTGACACAATATGTCCATATATGGGCATTCCCAGATATGGGCTTAATATTTATGACAACAGGGTACACCATATATGGTCATAAAAGGGACAAGGACGGAATTCATTTGCAAGGGTGAATCACTTGGCGGCAAAGGGCAGAATTAATTTGCAAGTGTCTTGGCCATAATGGTTAGATAGATAGAAATACTCTGTTACAAGTAAAAGTCCAGAATTCAAAATATACTTGAATAAAAGTACAAAATTCTACAAGAATTTGAAAAAAGTACAAAAAGTAAAAATAGGCCTACTAAATGTTTGAAAATAGCAGATCTGCATGCATAGAAATGTGAAAATACTCCAGTAATGTAAAAGTACCTTAAATTTATACTCAAGTACAGTGCTGAAGTAAATATATTTAGTTACTTCACACCACTGGGTAAAACGTACAGCTGGATCGTGTTGATAAACAGATTCAAAAGACACGTTATGTATCTTTCGGGACCTTTGCCTGCTCTCGCCAAAGCACCCGCGACATCAGCTCACTTCACCTCCCGTTTGGCAGAGTCGGATGGCTTGACTCCAGTAAAAACTGTACCACGCCCATTGCCCTGAACATCATTGACACCACTCTCATAGCAGAGGCCAATTACCCCTTCAACTTTAAAATAGACAAGCAACTGGAGAAGGCGTACAAGGCCTTATTGGAAAGTAATTCTGTATTATCAAAATGCTTATTATTACATGTATGCATTTTTAGCAAAGGTTTAAAGATGGCTCTCCAACAGGGGATCCTCTGAGTTACTATAGAGTGAGGCAAGCAAGTCATTCGGATAGGAACCATTATTAGTTTTTGACCAGGTTGGCGCCTGGTAGTTGTCCCAGGCGGAGGCGCCCCCGGACCGCACGTCCGCTTAACTGCTGAGGAGCGCACACGGAGGATGCTCGAGAAGCGCTGCCTTTACTGTGGGTCCCCAACTCACTTCATAGCCATGTGCCCTGCACGGGCCTACTAGCTGGCGTCCGAGACATTTAATTTTTTTCAGACTTTTCGAGGAGCATCTTTTTGTTTTAATTGCTCCCGAGTCGTGTGTGGCGTGTGTGTTTGATATTCTGATTTTCTGACTGGAGCCTTAATTAATTTAGCCTGATTGTGTTTTAATTGCTCCCTCCTGTGTCTTCTTTCAAAAGAAAACCCACAAATCCAGGGCTTCCAGTCAGTGCTGCCATTTGCCGCAATTCCCAGGGGGGGTGTTATAGCCTAGGCACCCCTGATGGGAATTTTATCCAATTTCTGAACGTTCGAAAAAGCCACTGGGTTACGGTGAGCAACGTATTTTGTGTAGGAGACCAAATAATGATCTACGACTGTCTACGTGGAGGACTGGACAAGTCCACCAAACAGGCACGGTCCTCTCTGGTCAAAACCAATTCCTCCCAATTCCTCCCATTTCAGCTGTGCAACAACAGAGCAATGGGAGTAATTGTGGGCTTTTCTCCGTGGCCTTTGCATATGCTATATGCAATGGCATTCAACCTGAGCTGTGCGAATTCACCGAGGGGAGATTGAGGAGATCTTTATTCTCGTCAATAATCAACAACAAAATTGAAAATATTTGGCAATGAACTGTCCTGGTGTTGCAGGTCATGCACATACCGGCAGCCATAGACCCCTGTGCCCCAAGGTGTGCACCCTGCTTTCACCCTGTTAAGCTTCCACCTCCTCCTACACACCATCGGGACCTGTTGATGGAGAACTGGGCTTGTTCAGTCTTGAGCCTTCTTTTTCTAGGAGTCAGTAGGATTGGGGGGGTTGCGAGTGGACAGTTTGCAACTATGAAGAACCATGCAGCTATATTACGCCACATTTCCACAGTAAAAACAACTGTTATCAGAGGTACAGAGGGACATGGTTAATTGTTTCCCATTGGAATTGTGAACAGAACTATGACGTAAGGTTTTTGGTTGAAGCTCAAAGTCCTGAGAAATTGTCTAAGTAAGATATGGAGTTGTAGGCAACTTACTATATTACTCCACATTTCTAGAGTAAAATCTTACAAAACTGTAATTGTTTCCCATTGGAATTGTGAGCAAACCTATAAAGGAAGGTTTTTGATTGCAGTTTAAAGTCCATAGAAATTGTCTAAGTAAGATATGGAGTTGAAGGCACCTTTGAAGCTAAATTACTCCACTTTTCTAGAGTAAAATATTACAAAACTGTTATCAGAGGTACAGAGGGACATGGTTAATTGACCCCCATTGAAATGGTGCACAACCCTATGAAGGAAGGTTTTTGGTTGAAGCTCACAATCCAGAGAAATTGTGTAAATCATATATGGAGTTGTAGGCAACCTTGGAGCTATTACTCCACATTTCCACAGTAAAACATTTCAAAACTGTTATCAGAGGTACAGAGGGACATTTTTATTTGATTATCATTGGAATTGTGAACAAACCTATGAAGGAAGTTTTTTGAATAAAGCTTAAGTCCATATAATGTCTATATTACTATATTGTTACTATATTACTTTACATTTCCACAGTAAAATCTTACAAAGCTATTATGAGAGGTACAGTGGGACATTGTTAGTTGATTCCTATTGGAATGGTAAACAAACCTAGGAATTTCTTTAGCTCAATGTCCATAGAAAGTCTATATTACTAAATTATTACTATATTAGTTGTAGGCAACTTTGGAGCTATATTACTCCACATTTCTACAGTAACATCGTACACAACTGTTATCAGAAGTACAGTGGGACAATGTTAGTTGATTCCCATTGGAATAGTTTTTTTGGTTAATGCTCAAAGTCTAGAGAAATCGTCTAAAATATGTAATAAGTAACGCCCCGGCCCGCTAATCGTGACCATCATCATCAACCTGGTCCCTCCACCACCTCCACCACCACCCGTCCTCCCTCCACCAGGCGGCGCAGTGCCTCCTCCACCACGGGCTCAAGTGGGACGCCTCCCTGTCATTGCCCGTCCAAACGGCAACTACGTCTATTCCCCCTAAATCTTCCCTTGTAAGGGTCCTCAGTAGTTGTCGATCCCTGGGAACATGTGGAAATACCCCAAAATTGGAGATACCAAAAAGAAGCGCACCAAGAGAGGGGGGAAGAAACGCATCGTAAATAAACTTTTTCTGTATACTGTTATTTTTGCAGTTGGACGAGCTCTTCGCCATCGGGTACTTTCCAGTACTCCTGGTGGGTTACCGCAAGGGGGACACTCTCATAGCAGAGTCCTCTCTGAGTTACTAAACACTGGAGAAATTATGGGACACGTTTTAATATTCATATGACATTCAAAGTGAGCGAATGTATGTGTGCGTGCGTCTATGCACGTGTGTGTGTGTGTGTGTGTGTGTGTGTGTGTGTGTGTGTGTGTGTGTGTGTGTGTGTGTGTGTGTGTGTGTGTGCGGCCGCATTATTATTATTTATGATTATTATTATTATTGGTATTATGATTCCATTATGATATTCTTATTTGTTTTTGGATTTTGTGTAATGGAATTCATTTGTAGTTATGGTAGTTATCTGAGCTAACAGCAGTGAAGGACAGACGGCTTGTTTGCAGCAGAGGCTCAATTCCTCTCTCCTTCGAACCCATTGCCTTTATTTGCTTTAGTTATTTTGTTTGCCTTCACCTTGGTTGCTCTTTGTAAGTTGACAGTACATACTTTTGCCTACATTTGTTATTTGGTTCATCTTCAGTTTTGGCCTCAGTATTTGCCTTAGTTCTCCAGCCCTCCCAACCTCAGTTGTTTATCACATACTATTATTGTTATTCATTCCTTACTATTGTTCCATTTCGTTTTGTCACAATGTAGGGGTGTTTGGTCTTTTTGTTTTGGTTCCCTTTATTCTTTTTGTAAAGTTATTTAGGTAGGTAAGTAGGATTAAGTATTTGTATTTTTCTTTTTGTTAGGGTTTCAGATTAGGGATATTTTCTTTTCAGTGCAGTGGTTTTTCAAATGTAAACCAGCACCTCGAAGCCTTTTCTCAACACTTGAAAAAAAGCAGAAAAGTAGAGATTTTGTCTCTGACTAAAAAAATTATAAAAGAAACCTTTTTTGGAAAGTCGTTGTCCTATCCTTTTATGTTGCGTTCTCCCGACCCTAGCAGGTCAGTCGTAACAGTGTGTGTGTGTGTGTGTGTGTGTGTGTGTGTGTGTGTGTGTGTGTGTGTGTGTGTGTGTGTGTGTGTGTGTGTGTGTACAGTACTTGGTGGTGAACCATGTCCTGCTGCTGCTGTGGCGATGGCAAGTTTAGCTTTAACTCCAGCAGGTGGCAGTAATGAAATACGATGGCTGCAGAAGCTCTTAGGCCACCACAGCCTATAAGATAAACCTGCAGCTGCTGTTTAACTTTCGCTTCACAGTCACACTGACCGTCCGCCTCGCAGACAGACAGCACACACACTGCTTTGCCTCGGAGTTAGACTTTCTCACGTTTAATCACACAATGTAACTTTAATTAATTAGTTTTTTGCCAGCCGCGCACCAGAAGAGTTTATCCACTGCCGACCATATTTTAGTCTGAGGGCACCCTAACAGAGTATTTCTATATTTCAGTATTGATATTTTTACTTAAGTAAAGAATATAACCCTTTTTCCACCACTGGCTGGGTGTCATGAATTTTCAAACATTTTGTACTTTTACTTTTGGTACTTTAAGTACATGTTGATACCAATACTTTCTTACTTTTACTCAAGTACATTTTTGAATTCTGGACTTTTACTTATTTTCTACATTGCAGTATTGATACTTTTACTTAACTATAAAATGTGAGTACTTTTTCCACCACTGGATATGTAGTTGTTTCGCTCACCTTGGATGGGTGGCTGCGTGTGCAAAAAGATGACATGTGTGTGCAGCTTTATGGATGACATATGGATATCCATCATTTTCCCATGCCAGTAAAGCCTGATAAAAGTTTAAAAACTCCCTGTAGAATGCACCAGAATACAGGAAATAACATCTACATTCACATTGAGTGAATCGTGGCTACCATAGACACATACAAAACAGAAAAAGTACAAACCTGTAGCACCACCTCCTTAATGGTTTTCTCTTATTTTATCTTTTGCCTAGACATTCCGCACGCCCTGCACCAGAAGAAGACATGTCCATTCTGTGGAATGAATTTCACAAAACCATGTGACTTAAAAAGACATGTAAGAATTCATACAGGGGAAAAGCCCTTTTCTTGTACAGTTTGTGGGGTGTCCTTCAGCAGGAAGGACACTTGTGGAAAACACATGAGGGTTCAGCATGAAACAAAAAACTAACATGATGTTAGTTTTTAGTTTCATGCTGAACCCTCATGTGTTTTACCTGTAGTTTTTAGTTTATCGTCAAAGTCCCTCGAAAACCTTAAAGGACCAGTTCACCTCTGGGGAAACCAGATCTTATTTTATTGTTGTTTGGGACACGATCAACACAATCCTGAGTTTTTTTTTTTTTTTTTTTTTGTGTGTGTTCAATCTGTGTTTTGAGATATTTTAGTATTTCATCATGAATGATGATGCATTTTGCATCATATGATGCAGCATGAGGACTCATATGATGCAAAATGCATCATCATTCATGCTGAAATACTAAAATATCTCAAAACACAGATTGAAAAAAAAAAAAAGAAAGATCTGGTTGTCCCAGAGGTGAACTGGCCCTTTAAGCAATAGTTTCATTATCACTGTTGGCACTGACTTTGAATTAGGGATGGGACGATATGAACATTTCATATCACGATTGACAAAAGAAATCACGATTTACGATATTATTGCGATAATCAAAATCGATTATCCTGGGGTGGAACATTTGCCAAAAAAATAGCAGATTTACAAGCTCACAAGGCGTCACAACTCATCGCGTTGTGAGCTTGTATATTGGCTATTTTTTTGGCAGAGATTTATTACAGAGTGAAACAAAGACTGATCAAGTATGTATATATTATACATACCTTTTACCAATTATAGAGGGTTTAAGTGGTACCGGTCAATTTGTGATATGGCAGAACATTTTAAAATATTGTAGGCCTATTACCAGAATATGTTTGCTGTTGTAACTTTGTGATTTTTGTAAATGTCTCAAGTGCTTTGAAATAACCAATTCACACCCTGGTGTGAATTAGCTAGTGCAGGGGTCTTCCAACGTTTTCAGGCCAAGGACCCATTAGTTGAGAGAGAGATGAAGCAGGGACCCCCACAACCCTGTTCATAGATTCCATATAGTTCAGTCGTTTGACAGTACGATCAACAGTGGATTTTGGTCAGAGCTTAGTAAACTTGACCTTTCACTCTGGACTTAGTCTGCTCTTTTTCCCCTCTACACCAAATCTTCGCCGAAAAGGCGAGCTTGTAGATCAGCTATTTTTGGCTAAAAGTTCTCAGAATATGGACGGGGTTCAGGGGGTTAATATAACAAAGGAGAAAGAAAAGTTTCTGTCACACAAAGATTTGGAGGACCCCCTGTAGTAACGCTGAGGACCCCCTAGGGGTGCCGGACCCCATGTTGAAGACCCTTGCTTTTATTTTTTATTTGTTTTCATACATTTGTTTTTTGAGTGTTTGTGAACCTGATTTGGATTTGTTTTGGTTTTTGTGTGTGTCACTTTTTGTATGTTTTTACTGTTTTTACTACTGTGAAAAAAATATATATATTTTGATGTATATTTGTTTGTATTTAGTTTAATTAATTAAGTTAATATCACTTTCACTACTTTTATTAAGTGTGCCTGCTATGCAATAGCAGAACACTTATTGTAATCCGCCATACTTAAGTAAGTCGGTAATGTTCTTGCAAATTTCGGCACGTAATAAGTGCCGCGCGATTTACGCCACCGCCGCAATATATACATCAAAACGTGCGGCTCGGCCGGGAATGGTGTGCTATTACTTTTCTAAGAGAAAAGTTGTATCGTTTAATTGATATTAATTTATTAGTGAATTAATTTTACCCATTGACTTATAATGGGAATCGCAAAAACTCACATTCAATATTTTTTTTCTCGCAAACCATAGGGGCTACAGTTTCAAAACTTGGAGAGGAGATTTATAATGATATCAAGGATTAAATAAAAAATAATTTCGTCAGTTGGCCTCATGGTGGCGCTATAACAGTCCACTTTACCTTTCGGCCTGTAACTCTTAAACCGTGGGTCGGAAAATCAAAATTCCTTTTCCCTGGATTCCTTGGGTCATGATGCATCTCCTCATATAGGCCACGCCCATTTGCGTCAGGATAGATTTTCCGCCATTTTGAATTTTCTTCAAAACACACTTTTTGCTCCTTTTCCTACATATTTTCTCCAAATGTCACAAAAATCGATACACACGATCTATGGACTCATGCGATAAACATATTTAAACGATATTTTGATAGTCCATACCGTTCTTCCGTAACAGGGTTCCAAAGTTAGCGGGAGGAGCCCGTTTTGTAAGAAGTAGCCATAAATCACAAACGAAACATCCAGTCAACACCACATTTTAACCACACGTGGGGGGCGCTATACTGAACATATACCCAAAAGCATTTCCACTTCGACCCATAGGGGGCACCACAAACGCGCAAAACGTAACCGCTAATGCTAATGCGAACAAATGCTAATGCTAACAAATGCTAATGCTAACACATGCTAATGCTAACAAATGCTAATGCTAACAAATATGCTAATGTTAACACATACAAGGTTGCACACACTTAGCGAGCTGCAGGCACACTTAAAATTTCTTAGAAATTTCCTTTTCTAGTTAAAGATATTGTTTTCAGTCTTCATTGAGTTGTTCTGATACATGATGTATAACTATGCAGTAGGAAGCTAGATTGTGATTATTCTGCCCTCTGCCCTGCATGTAGACTACGTCTTGTTATTCAGTCTATACCGTGCTGCCATCTAGCGGTCAATTTTGGTAAGTGGCACCATGTGAAGTTAAAACAGTTTGGCAATTTTAAAATAGACGATCTACAAGCTCACAATATGTCACGATGTGACACATTGTGAGCTTGCAGATTTTTAAAATATTCTTCATACTTTTGAAAACTTGAAATATTCTTCATAATTAGTACTTTTACTTTTGGTACTTTAAGAAATGTTTTATGCCAATGTTGTACTTTTAGTTCTACCCAAGTACATTAAATAGGCCTACTTTTACACAGAGTATTTCTATATTGCCGTATTGATACTTTTACTCTTTGAGTTGCTAGCTACTTAATCACTTCTACAAAGCCAAGGTGCCCGCGTTACACTGATGTTGGTGACCTATGATTTTTTGTTGCATAATAGAAACTTCCTTGAGTCCCCTCCCTCCTGATTGACCCATTCCTACACCTGGCGTCAGTTGACTTTACTCTTGGCGAGCAAGACTGCGATTTTATCTACACTGTGTATGTTCTAATCTGGCGGAAAGTGAGAAAGTCTCAAGTTCTTGACGTAGGAAATAAAAATATAGATTCATATAGGCCTAATTGTGCTTCAGGTATTATCTATTGCTTGCTTTGCATTGTTATAGGCCTATTGCTTGTGTCTGCATCATTGGAACTCAATGTGATATTTCATCTGTGAAGTTGGTGAAGTTGTTTACAAGGTACGTACAGTAGCCTAATGGAAACCGCTGAATTAAATGCCCTTTATGCGGGACTTAATGATAGCTGTTTAACAGTTAAAAAAATATCAGCACGTTTCAACAAGTGTTAAGTGTTTTAGGACACTTTGTTTGCTAGTTAGGGCCCGAGCACACACAGTGTGAGGACCCTATTGTAATTGCAAAGATTATTAGGGCCCGAGCACACACAGTGTGAGGACCCTATTGTAATTGCAAAGATTATTATTATTCTTCCCCCTAAAGAATCGCGTTTTTGAGGCGCAAAACGTACTCCAAAAGTTGCGCAACTTTGCAAGCACATCACAAGTGGCGAAAAATTACGTATTTAAAAAAAAAAAAAAGTGGGCGGGGCCTAATTGCGCAACAGCGCCCCCTACAAAATTTCAACGCAACAGCCCCACTAGACGGTTTCACCCACAAGTACAAAAATCGGTACACATCTGTATTGTGTCCGGACTCACAAAAAAGTCTCTCGGCGCCACGTCCGAAACCAAACAGGAAGTCAGCCATTTTGACTAATTAGTGGCGTTTTGGTGTATTTTTGGACGTTTTCATGTGTCGCACTTTAACGAACTCCTCCTAGGGGGTTAATCGGATCAACTTCAAGTTCGCTCGGCATACTCAAGACACCTTAACGATGAAAAGTTGTGCGAATCGTGAGTTTTCGTAAAACGGCGTGCCCGTGGCGTAGCGTCAAACTTCCTTCACCAAACAGGAAGTGCCCCCTCTTCTGATTGGTCCATACTTCATTGTTCCTTTTTTTGGCTGTTACTCATCAACCGTTTATCGTACAGAGTTGTGGCTGGTATCATATGACTTGATTAAGAGTCCTTAACCTTAATTGACGCTTCCTCCGCCAAACAGGAAGTGCCCTTCACCAAACAGGAAGTGCCTCTATAACTCATGAACCGTTTGTCGTACAGACTCGCGGCTGGTGTCATAACATTTTTTTTTTCTCAACATTTTTTTCTCAATTTTTTTTCTCAAAATTTTTTTTTTCTCAAATTTTTTTTTTCTCAAATTTTTTTTTTCTCAAATTTTTTTTTTCTCAAATTTTTTTTTTCTCAAATTTTTTTTTCTCAATTTTTTTTTTCTCAAATTTTTTTTTCTCAATTTTTTTTTTCTTAATTTTTTTTTTCCTCAAAATTTTTTTTTCTCAAATTTTTTTTTTCTCAAATTTTTTTTCTCAAATTTTTTTTTTCTCAATTTTTTTTTTCTCAATTTTTTTTTCTCAAAACATTTTTTTCTCAAAAAATTTTTTTCTCAACATTTTTTTTTCTCAAATTTTTTTTTCTCAAATTTTTTTTTCTCAAATTTTTTTTCTCAAATTTTTTTTTGAGAAAAACGTTAAACTATCGTTAAAGTGCGACCCGTGATAGCGGCCAAAAATGCGCCAAAACGCCACTAATTAGTCGAAATGGCTGACTTCCTGTTTGGTTTCTGATTGGCTGCTGGCCTTGTGACGTGGGAAGAGCTCCGAGGGCCCGTCCATTGCTGCTTGCAGCTTTAATTAGGGCCCGAGCACACACAGTGTGAGGACCCTATTGTATTTGCAAAGATTATTATTATTATTCTTCCCCCTAAAGAATCGCGTTTTTGAGGCGCAAAACGTACTCCAAAAGTTGCGCAACTTTGCAAGCACATCACAAGTGGCGAAAAATTACGTATTTAAAAAAAAAAAAAAGTGGGCGGGGCCTAATTGCGCAACAGCGCCCCCTACAAAATTTCAACGCAACAGCCCCACTAGACGGTTTCACCCACAAGTACAAAAATCGGTACACATCTGTATTGTGTCCGGACTCACAAAAAAGTCTCTCGGCGCCACGTCCGAAACCAAACAGGAAGTCAGCCATTTTGACTAATTAGTGGCGTTTTGGTGTATTTTTGGACGTTTTCATGTGTCGCACTTTAACGAACTCCTCCTAGGGGGTTAATCGGATCAACTTCAAGTTCGCTCGGCATACTCAAGACACCTTAACGATGAAAAGTTGTGCGAATCGTGAGTTTTCGTAAAACGGCGTGCCCGTGGCGTAGCGTCAAACTTCCTTCACCAAACAGGAAGTGCCCCCTCTTCTGATTGGTCCATACTTCATTGTTCCTTTTTTTGGCTGTTACTCATCAACCGTTTATCGTACAGAGTTGTGGCTGGTATCATATGACTTGATTAAGAGTCCTTAACCTTAATTGACGCTTCCTCCGCCAAACAGGAAGTGCCCTTCACCAAACAGGAAGTGCCTCTATAACTCATGAACCGTTTGTCGTACAGACTCGCGGCTGGTGTCATAACATTTTTTTTTTCTCAACATTTTTTTCTCAATTTTTTTTCTCAAAATTTTTTTTTTCTCAAATTTTTTTTTTCTCAAATTTTTTTTTCTCAAATTTTTTTTTCTCACATTTTTTTTTTCTCAATTTTTTTTTTCTTAATTTTTTTTTTCCTCAATTTTTTTTTCTCAAATTTTTTTTTTTCTCAAATTTTTTTTCTCAAATTTTTTTTTTCTCAAATTTTTTTTTCTCAATTTTTTTTTCTCAAAACATTTTTTTCTCAAAAATTTTTTTTCTCAACATTTTTTTTTCTCAAATTTTTTTTTGAGAAAAACGTTAAACTATCGTTAAAGTGCGACCCGTGATAGCGGCCAAAAATGCGCCAAAACGCCACTAATTAGTCGAAATGGCTGACTTCCTGTTTGGTTTCTGATTGGCTGCTGGCCTTGTGACGTGGGAAGAGCTCCGAGGGCCCGTCCATTGCTGCTTGCAGCTTTAATTAGGGCCCGAGCACACACAGTGTGAGGACCCTATTGTAATTGCAAAGATTATTATTATTCTTCCCCCTAAAGAATCGCGTTTTTGAGGCGCAAAACGTACTCCAAAAGTTGCGCAACTTTGCAAGCACATCACAAGTGGCGAAAAATTACGTATTTAAAAAAAAAAAAAAGTGGGCGGGGCCTAATTGCGCAACAGCGCCCCCTACAAAATTTCAACGCAACAGCCCCACTAGACGGTTTCACCCACAAGTACAAAAATCGGTACACATCTGTATTGTGTCCGGACTCACAAAAAAGTCTCTCGGCGCCACGTCCGAAACCAAACAGGAAGTCAGCCATTTTGACTAATTAGTGGCGTTTTGGTGTATTTTTGGACGTTTTCATGTGTCGCACTTTAACGAACTCCTCCTAGGGGGTTAATCGGATCAACTTCAAGTTCGCTCGGCATACTCAAGACACCTTAACGATGAAAAGTTGTGCGAATCGTGAGTTTTCGTAAAACGGCGTGCCCGTGGCGTAGCGTCAAACTTCCTTCACCAAACAGGAAGTGCCCCCTCTTCTGATTGGTCCATACTTCATTGTTCCTTTTTTTGGCTGTTACTCATCAACCGTTTATCGTACAGAGTTGTGGCTGGTATCATATGACTTGATTAAGAGTCCTTAACCTTAATTGACGCTTCCTCCGCCAAACAGGAAGTGCCCTTCACCAAACAGGAAGTGCCTCTATAACTCATGAACCGTTTGTCGTACAGACTCGCGGCTGGTGTCATAACATTTTTTTTTTCTCAACATTTTTTTTCTCAATTTTTTTTCTCAAAAATTTTTTTTTCTCAAATTTTTTTTTTCTCAAATTTTTTTTTCTCAAATTTTTTTTTCTCAAATTTTTTTTTCTCAATTTTATTTTCTTAATTTTTTTTTTCCTCAAAATTTTTTTTTCTCAAAATTTTTTTTTTCTCAAATTTTTTTTCTCAAATTTTTTTTTTCTCAAATTTTTTTTTTCTCAAATTTTTTTTTCTCAATTTTTTTTTCTCAAAACATTTTTTTCTCAAAAAATTTTTTTCTCAACATTTTTTTTTCTCAAATTTATTTTTCTCAAATTTTTTTTCACAAATTTTTTTTAGAGAAAAACGTTAAACTATCGTTAAAGTGCGACCCGTGATAGCGGCCAAAAATGCGCCAAAACGCCACTAATTAGTCGAAATGGCTGACTTCCTGTTTGGTTTCTGATTGGCTGCTGGCCTTGTGACGTGGGAAGAGCTCCGAGGGCCCGTCCATTGCTGCTTGCAGCTTTAATTAGGGCCCGAGCCACACACAGTGTGTGAGGACCCTATTGTATTTGCAAAGATTATTATTATTATTATTTTCCCGAAAGTAAATCGCGTTTTTGAGGCGCAAAACGTACTCAAAAAGTTGCGCAACTTTGCACACACATCACAAGTGGCGAAAATGTACGTATTTAAAAAAAAATAAAAGGGGGCGTGGCCTAATGGCGCAACAGCGCCCCCTACAAAACTTCGTGCCTCAAGCCCCACCACACGGTTTCACCCACACGTACGAAAATCGGTACACATCTCTATCGTGTCCGGACTCACAAAAAAGTCTCTCGGCGCCACGTCCGAAACCAAACAGGAAGTCAGCCATTTTGACTAATTAGTGGCGTTTTGGTGTATTTTTGGACGTTTTCATGTGTCGCACTTTAACGAACTCCTCCTAGGGGGTTAATCGGATCAACTTCAAGTTCGCTCGGCATACTCAAGACACCTTAACGATGAAAAGTTGTGCGAATCGTGAGTTTTCGTAAAACGGCGTGCCCGTGGCGTAGCGTCAAACTTCCTTCACCAAACAGGAAGTGCCCCCTCTTCTGATTGGTCCATACTTCATTGTTCCTTTTTTTGGCTGTTACTCATCAACCGTTTATCGTACAGAGTTGTGGCTGGTATCATATGACTTGATTAAGAGTCCTTAACCTTAATTGACGCTTCCTCCGCCAAACAGGAAGTGCCCTTCACCAAACAGGAAGTGCCTCTATAACTCATGAACCGTTTGTCGTACAGACTCGCGGCTGGTGTCATAACAATTTTTTTTTCTCAACATTTTTTTTCTCAATTTTTTTTCTCAAAATTTTTTTTTTCTCAAATTTTTTTTTCTCAAATTTTTTTTTCTCAAATTTTTTTTTCTCAAATTTTTTTTTTCTCAATTTTTTTTTTCTTAATTTTTTTTTTCCTCAAAATTTTTTTTTCTCAAATTTTTTTTTTCTCAAATTTTTTTTTTCTCAAATTTTTTTTTCTCAAATTTTTTTTTCTCAAATTTTTTTTTCTCAAATTTTTTTTTTCTCAATTTTTTTTTTCTTAATTTTTTTTTCCTCAAAATTTTTTTTTCTCAAATTTTTTTTCTCAAATTTTTTTTTTCTCAATTTTTTTTTTCTCAAAACATTTTTTTCTCAAAACATTTTTTTCTCAACATTTTTTTTTCTCAAATTTTTTTTTCTCAAATTTTTTTTCTCAAATTTTTTTTTGAGAAAAACGTTAAACTATCGTTAAAGTGCGACCCGTGATAGCGGCCAAAAATGCGCCAAAACGCCACTAATTAGTCGAAATGGCTGACTTCCTGTTTGGTTTCTGATTGGCTGCTGGCCTTGTGACGTGGGAAGAGCTCCGAGGGCCCGTCCATTGCTGCTTGCAGCTTTAATTATTATTATTCTTCCCCCTAAAGAATCGCGTTTTTGAGGCGCAAAACGTACTCCAAAAGTTGCGCAACTTTGCAAGCACATCACAAGTGGCGAAAAATTACGTATTTAAAAAAAAAAAAAGTGGGCGGGGCCTAATTGCGCAACAGCGCCCCCTACAAAATTTCAACGCAACAGCCCCACTAGACGGTTTCACCCACAAGTACAAAAATTGGTACACATCTGTATTGTGTCCGGACTCACAAAAAAGTCTCTCGGCGCCACGTCCGAAACCAAACAGGAAGTCAGCCATTTTGACTAATTAGTGGCGTTTTGGTGTATTTTTGGACGTTTTCATGTGTCGCACTTTAACAAACTCCTCCTAGGGGGTTAATCGGATCAACTTCAAGTTCGCTCGGCATACTCAAGACACCTTAACGATGAAAAGTTGTGCGAATCGTGAGTTTTCGTAAAACGGCGTGCCCGTGGCGTAGCGTCAAACTTCCTTCACCAAACAGGAAGTGCCCCCTCTTCTGATTGGTCCATACTTCATTGTTCCTTTTTTTGGCTGTTACTCATCAACCGTTTATCGTACAGAGTTGTGGCTGGTATCATATGACTTGATTAAGAGTCCTTAACCTTAATTGACGCTTCCTCCGCCAAACAGGAAGTGCCCTTCACCAAACAGGAAGTGCCTCTATAACTCATGAACCGTTTGTCGTACAGACTCGCGGCTGGTGTCATAACATTTTTTTTTCTCAACATTTTTTTTTCTCAACATTTTTTTTTCTCAAAATTTTTTTTTTCTCAAATTTTTTTTTTCTCAAATTTTTTTTTTCTCAAATTTTTTTTTTCTCAAATTTTTTTTTCTCAAATTTTTTTTTCTCAAATTTTTATTTCTCAATTTTTTTTTTCTTAATTTTTTTTTTCCTCAAAATTTTTTTTTCTCAAATTTTTTTTTTCTCAAATTTTTTTTCTCAATTTTTTTTTTTCTCAAATTTTTTTTTCTCAATTTTTTTTTCTCAAAACATTTTTTTCTCAAAAATTTTTTTTCTCAACATTTTTTTTTCTCAAATTTTTTTTTCTCAAATTTTTTTTCTCAAATTTTTTTTTGAGAAAAACGTTAAACTATCGTTAAAGTGCGACCCGTGATAGCGGCCAAAAATGCGCCAAAACGCCACTAATTAGTCGAAATGGCTGACTTCCTGTTTGGTTTCTGATTGGCTGCTGGCCTTGTGACGTGGGAAGAGCTCCGAGGGCCCGTCCATTGCTGCTTGCAGCTTTAATTATCATTATTATTGTAATAATTATTAGGGCCCGAGCACACACAGTGTGTGAGGACCCTATTGTAATTGTAAAGATTATTCTTCTTCTTATTCTTATTCCCCCGAATAAATCGCGTTTTTGAGGCGCAAAACGTACTCCAAAAGTTGCGCAACTTTGCACACACATCACAAGTGGCGAAAAATTTGGTATAAAAAAAAAAGGGGGGGGGGGCGTGGCCTAATGGCTCAACAGCGCCCCCTACACAATTTCAACGCAACAGCCCCACTATACGGTTTCACCTACAAGAACGAAAATCGGTACACACCTGTATCATGTCTCATGGACTCACAAAAAAGTCTCTTGGCGCCATGTCCGAAACCAAACCGGAAGCATTGTTGGCCGTTTTCACGGGTCGCACTTTAACAAACTCCTCCTAGGGGGTTAATCGGATCAACTTCAAGTTCGCTCGGCATACTCAAGACACCTTAACAATGAAAAGTTGTGCGAATCGTGAGTTTTCATAAAACGGTATGCCCGTGGCGAAGCGTCAAACTTCCTTCGCCAAACAGGAAGTGCCCTTCGCCAAACAGGAGGTGCCTCTATAAATCATGAACCGTTTGTCGTACAGAGGCGTGGGTTGCGTCATATGACTTGGTTAAGAGTCCTTTACCTTAATTGGTTTAACTTAGCCCCGCCCCCTCTTCTGATTGGCCGAAACGTGATTGTTCCTTTTTTTGGCTATTACTCATCAACCCTTTGTCGTACAGAGTTGTGGCTGGTGTCATATGACTTGACTAAGAGTCCTTCACCTTAATTGGTTTAACTAAGCCCCGCCCCCTCTTCTGATTGGCCGAAATTTGATTGTTCTTTTTTTGGCTGTCACTCATCAACCGTTTGTCATACAGAGTTGTAGCTGGTATCATATGACTTGACTAAGAGTCCTTCACCTTAATTTGTTTAACTTAGCCCTGCCCCCTCTTCTGATTGGCTGAAACTTGATTGTTCATTTTTTTTGGCTATTACTCATCAATCGTTTGTCGAAGAGAGTTGTGGCTGGTGTCAATTATGACTTGATTAAGAGTCCTTCACCTTAATTGGTTTAAGTTAGCCCCGCCCCTCTTCTGATTGGCTGCTGCCCTTGTGACGTGGGTAGAGCTGCGAGGGCCCGGTCATCGCTGCTTGCAGCTTTAATACTGTATTATTACTATATTACTTTACATTTCCACTGTAAAATCTTACAAAGCTATTATGAGAGGTACAGAGGGACATTGTTAGTTGATTCCCATTAGAATGGTGAACAAACCTATGAAGGAAGTTTTTTGGTTAATGCTCAAAGTCCAGAGAAATTGTCTATATTACTATATTATTACTATATTGCTTGGAGGCAACTTTGGAGCTATAATACTCCACATTTCCACGGTAAAATCTTACAAAACTGTTATCACATGTACAGTGGGACAATGTTAGTTGATTCAAATTGGAATTGTGAACAAACCTATTGAGAATATATGACAGACAGACAGACAGACAGCCAAACAGGCAGACAGATATAACTATACACCCTACGGGCGAGAAGCGAGGTTGTGCACATGGGTGCGTGCACAATCCGCCTGGGTGACAACAGGTGCAGACTGCTGGGCGAGCGCAAAAAAAAGATGTCTCACATCATTGATGTCTGATGTCATAGACCACATGAGATTGACACAATATGTCCATATATGGGCATTCCCAGATATGGGATTAATATTTATGACAACAGGGTACCCCATATATGGTCATAAAAGGGACAAGGACGGAATTCATGTGCAAGTTGAATCACTTGGCGGCAAAGGGAAGAATTAATTTGCAAGTGTCTTGGCCATAATGGTTAGATAGATAGAAATACTCTGTTACAAGTAAAAGTCCAGAATTCAAAATATTATTGAGTAAAAGTACAAAAGTATTAGAATTTTAAAAAAGTACAAAAAGTAAAAATAGGCCTACTAATGTAGAAAAAGTACAGCTGGATTGTGTTGATAAACAGAATTCAAAAGACACGTTATGTATCTTTCAGGACCTTTGCCTGCTCTCGCCAAAGCCCTCGCGAGCTTCTACGGTAATTACACTACATGATGCGCAGCGAAATTTGGACGTCGGCTCACTTCACCTCCCGTTTGGCGGAGTCGGATGGCTTGACTCCAGTAAAACCTGTACCGCGCCCATTGCCCTGAACATCATTGACACGAAAGTTTTTTCACACGACGATCAAGACAAGATGCCTTCCCTTGCTCTTAATTCAATTGGGTGGAACATGCCTTGAAACGCTGCGGGTAACGCCTCGGCCTGCTAATCGTGACCATCATCATCAACCTGGTCCCTCCACCACCTCCACCACCACCCGTCCTCCCTCCACCAGGCGGCGCAGTGCCTCCTCCACCACGGCCTCAAGTGGGACGCCTCCCTGTCATTGCCCGTCCAAACGGCAACTACGTCTATTCCCCCTAAATCTTCCCTCGTGAAGGGTCCTCAGTAGTTGTCGATCCCTGGGAACATGTGGAAATACCCCAAAATTGGAGATACCAAAAAGAAGCGCACCAAGAGAGGGGGGAAGAAACGCATCGTAAAGAAACTTTTTCTGTATACTGTTATTTCTGCAGTTGGACGAGCTCTTCGCCATCGGGTACTTTCCAGTACTCCTGGTGGGTTCCCGCAAGGGGGACACTCTCATAGCAGAGGCCAATTACCCCTTCAACTTTAAAATAGACAAGCAACTGCACACAGGCTTGGAGAAGGCGTACAAGGCCTTATTGGAAAGTAATTCTGTATTATCAAAATGCTTATTACTACATGTATGCATTTTTAGCAAAGGTTTAAAGATGGCTCTCCAACAGGGGATCCTCTGAGTTACTATAGAGTGAGGCAAGCAAGTCATTCGGATAGGAACCATTATTAGTTTTTGACCACTAGCACCCCTGTTCTGGGGGAAGATTCACTAAAAATAGCAGATCTACAAGCTCACAACGTGGCATGTTGCAACACCTTGTGAGCTTTAGATTCTCACCAAACCTCTGTTCCATATAGCCAAAGTATAGTCGAGTTCAAGTATTGAAGATAAAATAAATTATATAAAAGTGGTCCCTGCCCACCACTACGGAAGGTTGTGGGTTCGAATCTCCTGTCGGACAATTGTAATGCATTGAGATCATTTCCAGCATCGCTATTGTCAAATTGACTGTTTACTTGGCATGGCCCTTTCCCTTGTCTATTCCAAATTGACAGTCCATTCGAAATGTAACATGCCATTGGATTGCATATAGTGACTCCCTCAGTGTTTGAAAGGGACACCATGTTAAGCCATTGAACTGTTTGAAAGCAGTGATAATGTTGTTTCAGGGAAAGAAGAAGGCGAGGAGGGCACCTTCCCAAGGCCCTCTGCCGGATGTATGGTCAGAAGTGACCTACACATGCACTTCGAGAGGACCCACCATATCAGAAACAAGGAGGAAATATTGATCTTCCTCAAGCTGGCCAGGGGCAGAACATACATTGAAGAATGTCCTTGCCCCATACATTCAAGTTGACAACAAAAAGTCAAAACAAAATAAAAATGTATAACAAATGAAAACGGCAACACTAAACTATAATTTCAGACAGACAGGCACAGGGCTTTGGATACAAACCTGGGAGTGTTTGGAGACCCAGTGTCGCAGCACATTGAGAACTCTGTTAGTAGCAGCTCTGAGGATGATGAACTCTTTATCACAAGTCCTCTCTGAGTTAACACTGGAGAAATTATGAGACACGTTTTAATATTCATATGACATTCAAAGTGAGCTAATGTATGCGTGCGTGCGTCTATGCACGTGTGTGTGTGTGTGTGTGTGTGTGTGTGTGTGTGTGTGTGTTACGGCCAGCGGCCGTATTATTATTATTTATGATTATTATTATTATTGGTATTATGATTCCATTATGATATTCTTATTTGTTTTTGGATTTTGTGTAATGGAATTCATTTGTAGTTATGGTAGTTATCTGAGCTAACAGCAGTGAAGGACAGACGGCTTGTTTGCAGCAGAGGCTCAATTCCTCTCTCCTTCGAACCCATTGCCTTTATTTGCTTTAGTTATTTCGTTTGCCTTCACCTTGGTTGCTCTTTGTAAGTTAACAGTACATACTTTTGCCTACATTTGTTATTTGGTTCATCTTCAGTTTTGGCCTCAGTATTTGCCTTAGTTCTCCAGCCCTCCCAACCTCAGTTGTTTATCACATACTATTATTGTTATTCATTCCTTACTATTGTTCCATTTCGTTTTGTCACAATGTAGGGGTGTTTGGTCTTTTTGTTTTGGTTCCCTTTATTCTTTTTGTAAAGTTATTTAGGTAGGTAAGTAATAGGGATGCGAAGATATACCGGTACGGATCGTAATCGCGATACAAACGTGCGCGATACGAGTGAATCGGTTCATTCAGGGTGGATCGGTACAATTGACGGCTGGAATCGTGATGTATCGTATCTTGAGTGACCTGGATCGGTACATTCCACGGTTGGATCGGTTTTTGCATAATAGTATTTCATTAAGTGTGCCTGCCATGCAACGCAATGGCAAAACACTTATTGTAATCCGCCATACTTAATAAAAATAAAAAAAATAATAATAAATATAGCTGCAAGCAGCGATAAAGTGGCCAAGGCATAAATAGCAGGAAAGCAAAAAGGCATCAAGGGAAAGCAAAGAAGAAATCAAAGAAAAGCTAGAAGCAGTGTTCTTCCGAACAGGTCTCCGGCAGGTCAGGTGTTTTTTTTTTTTGGCCTAGTGGTGACTCTATAATAGGCCAAAGTGAAAAGGGTACCACGTGTTCTTTGGCCTTTCACGGCAATCGGACGCTGCATGCGGGATTTGAGGCATTTTGTTCCAAAAATGGGTTTTGCAAAAATTGACCCGCTGGTGGCGCTATAACAGGCCAATGTGAGAAGGGTGGCATCTGTTCCTTGGCCTAGTGGGAATGTGCGTGCAGAATCTCACACAAATAGCAGGCTGCGTTTGAGACATTTTGTTCAAAAAGGAGCAATCCTGCAAACCTTGGAATTCAATGTTATCCAATTAGATAGAATATGATATTGGACAAATCCGTCATGATTACATCACTGTAGAGATACTGTGTGCCCATTTGTGTGATTATCGGATAAAATCTGAAGGAGTAATATTGAAGAATGCGTTTTCGGCCTTCTGGTGGCGCTATAAATGACAGAGACTCTGCCGATTTTACACTAATCGGCATAGTTATTGGTAAAAGCACAAATTGACCTCTACACAACATCTATGCAAAAGACTATATGCAACAGACATAAAATAGTTCCAAAGAACTCCTCAAGGTTTTAACTCAATATCTTTATTTTCCAACTTTTTCATTAGTTGTCTTTAGGGATGCGGTATCGGTACTCACGGTATCGGTACTCGCCCCGATACAACCCTATTTTGCTGTACTCGTACTCGCCAGATACTTCTCACGGCAGCGGCCGATACCGAGCAGGGGCGTCACAAGGGGGAGAAAAGTGGGACTGAGTTACTAGGGCTCAAGGTGGAAGCCAGGGCCTTAATTATTTTATACTTTTGCTATTGAAAAATAACAGATATGCAAGCTCACAGTGCCGCACTGCAAGCTTGCAGATCTGCTATTTTTTAAATACCCCATGAAGAACATTCATGGGGGGCCATGCAGTGAATCCAGGGCCCAGAATTTGGTGCGACACCCTTGGCAATGAGTGCACTTCTTTGTGAGGATGACAACACCAAAGCAGAGTGCAAACAATGCACTAATAAAATATCAAGAGGGGGTTCTGCGGCCGCCTACCCTTTCTCTGTGTGTGTGTGTGTGTGTGTGTGTGTGTGTGTGTGTGTGTGTGTGTGTGTGTGTGTGTGTGTGTGTGTGTGTGAAGAGGGGGTTCTGCGGCCGCCTACCCTTTCTCTGTGTGTGTGTGTGTGTGTGTGTGTGTGTGTGTGTGTGTGTGTGTGTGTGTGTGTGTGTGTGCGCGCGCGCGCGCGCGTGCGTATCTCACGTTGCTGAACGTCGCTCCATAAAACAACAACAAACGATATTTCCAAATAAAGTCCATAGGAGTCGTAGATATGGACAACACTTGTTGTCCATCTAAGGATAGCATTTCTAGTTCACTTTATAGAGTTTAAAAGACCTATTCCACCGGAGCTAGCCTATTAGCATGGACGGACCTGCACTGTGTGTGGATGGAGGAACACGCAGTGGCGTCAGTTCAGAAAAAGATAAGGTATGGCAACATGACTGGTGACACCAGTCATGTTGCCATACCTTAGCAACAGGCATGATACATTTATTTTAAGAAGAAGTACATTATAATATATCATTATATATACCTTAAATATAATTATAATACCTTGTTAAAGTGACCATTTTGTTAAGTTTGCATTTATTTACTGTAATTTACCAACATAATAACCCGCACAGATAGACAAAGAGACATTCATGGATTCATATTCAGAACTAACTTTTTATCTTCCCCCCTGGACCCAGGGTATTGCCATACCGATACCCAATTGACGCCCCTGGGAACACGTGTTGAAAAAAAAAAAGGAAAAAAAAGCGTAATTTAAATACATTTTGTATTATTAATTGTACTCGTATCGGTACTCGGTATCGGCGAGTACTCAACATGAAGTACTTGTACTCGGTCAGCAAAAAAGTGGTATCGGGACATCCCTAGTTGTCTTTGTTGAAGAGTTGGTCATCAGGTTGTAAACCTTCAAAACAGAGGGTTAACAACCTAGCCATTTTCAGGCATGTCTTTTAAATCACAATGTTTTTAAATAATTCAAGTAGTAAACGTCTTCAAATAAAGTTTTTAAACATTAAGTATTGTGAAGTCTGAACCCAAACCAGCACACGGAAACAGTTCTCAAGGTGAAAACGCAATAAGCGTTGTTTTATTCAATGGGGCGTTCCCCTAAAACATGAAATAAAGTTCTTCCCAAAACCGGGGCTTTTAACTCAAAATATGCTTCTTTCCAGAACTTAACAAACAGGGGTTACATTCGAAACATATGTTTCACAGTATGCCGTTGCTTCCATTAACACATGCCATTTCTCTTCCAAGACTCAGATGCAGCTCCTAATTTGCCTACAATGGGAACAGATAGAACCACCATTAGCAATGTGGCAAAATACAGAGCAAATGTGCGACAGAGGAGAACATAGTGGAGTTTTGCTTACTGCTCGATGGAAGAGTCCCTTCGAGAGCCAGCTACACAGTGAAGCAGAGCTCGGTGGTTAAGAGCAAAAACATTTGGATTGCCTGACTCGGAGAAGCTGTGTTGCGGCCAGGTGCTGACAAATCAAACTGATTGCAACAAGCAGCCATCTTAGCTGCTGCATTCTGGGAAATGTAGTTTTTCTGAAAACCAAACTAAGCCATCAGTTAGATTCAGTTCACATGCACGCACGCACGCACGCACGCACGCACGCACGCACGCACGCACACGACAGTACCATCGATCTGGCTCACTGAAAAGAGCCGTTCAAAAGACTGGCTCATTTGGCTCCTTGTATATTTATATATTTTTAAGAAGAATTTGTTTAAACATGAATCCACAAGGTGGCACCACATTCCTCTGCTGACAGTTGAGATCTCAATTTAGTATTTACCCTTTTCATAAAATGTGTGTGTAAATTAAGCTACCTTGACTTTTGTTATTCATAAAACACCAAAAAAAAAAACAAGCAGGCAACAATGAACTCGCTCCTCCACTTGTTCTCTCTCTCTCTCTCACTCACTCACTGTACTTAGTCAGTACTCAGTGGAGTAGCAAGGAGATGTTGAATTGGGGGGAGGGGGTCTCCCCCCAAATGAACGGCTCTCTACTGCGCGAACCGGATCCCAACGTTCACTTCAAAGAGCCGTTCAAAAGATTCGATTCGTTCGCGAACGTCCCAGCTCTATTCTGCATCTAGCCTAAGGCCCAGATCATGGGAAAACCCTACTCACGTCAGGGTGGGGGGTCCCCAGTTCAAATATGATTCTTTTTGGTTTCAGTGATATTTGGACTTACCCTCTACGGTAGTTCATCATGAACATTTTACTTTGCATGTATGTTTTAGAGGCAGAAGAATAATTTGCATAAAACTTGCAATGTTGATTGAATTATTAATAAAGCATGTTTCAATTAAAAAAAAAAAAACGATCTGACAGATCTTTAGATATTGGTCCAAAGTTCATGTAAAAAAAGTTCTGTGCACGTGACGCGAAAGTTCCGGAATAAAAGCGGGTTTAAGTGTTTTACAAACTGCTCAAAATTGCGGAAAATCTAAGGGCGGAGCTTACTTAACAAAGACACAGATGTCTTCCGCTTGAGTCAAGCCACGCGTGTAAGCAAGTTACATGTCTTCAAACGAAACGAGGCATGACTTATGCCCCTTTAAAGTTTGAGTTTTCAAACGCTTCGTATAGCGCCCCCCTTTGGCCAATTGGAGTAAGATTGCTTTCAGTGATATTTGGAATAACCCTCTACATATTTGCCAAATGCCATGAACGTGTCACTTTGCATGTATGATTTAGAGGCAGAAGAATAATTTGCATATAACTGCAACATTGAGTGAATTATTAAAAAATAATGTTTCGCTTTAAAGAAAATCCGCCTAAGTTCTCAGACCGTATTGGTCCAAAGTTCATGTAAAAAAAGTTTCGCGCACGTTACGCGAAAATCCCAGGAGGAGATACATTTTGACTGTTTTTCATATAATTCAAAATTGTGGGAGAGGTAAAGGTCAGAGGTCAAAAGTCAGAGCGTAAAAGTTGTTCGGCATGAGGAGACGCATACGTGTATACAGGTTTCATTGCTGTACCTGAAACAGGGCATGAGCTACACCAGTTCAAAGTTTGCACTTTCGAAGGCTTCCTACAGCGCCACCCTTTGGCCGATTGTTGCGAGCTTCGCGTTTTAGCCGTTTGGCATAGTCCTCTGCCATACTGCCATGAACGTGTCACTTTGCATGTATGATTTAGAGGCAGAAGAATAATTTGCATGAAACTGCATTATACGGTTAATTATTAAAAAATAATGTTTCGCTTTAAAGAAAATCCGGCTAAGTTTTCAGACCGTATTGGTCCAAAGTTCATGTAAAAAAAGTTTTGCGCACGTTACGCGAAAATCCCAGGAGGAGATACATTTTTACTGTTTTTCATATAATTCAAAATTGTGACAGAGGTAAAGGTCAGAGGTCAAAAGTCAGAGCGTAAAAGTTGTTCGGCATGAGGAGACGCATAAGTGTATACAGGTTTCATTGCTGTACCTGAAACAGGGCATGAGCTACACCAGTTCAAAGTTTGCACTTTCCAAGGCTTCCTACAGCGCCACCCTTTGGCCGATTGTTGCGAGCTTCGCGTTTTAGCCGTTTGGCATAGTCCTCTGCCATACCGCCGAGTTTCGTAAAAAGCGACTGCACGGTCTAGCCGCTAGAGCAAAAGTGGCGGAAGAATAATAATAATAAATATAGCTGCAAGCAGCGATAAAGTGGCCAAGGCAAAAGCATCAAGGGAAAGCAAAGAAGACATCAAAGAGAAACTAGAAGCAGTGTTCTTCCGAACAGGTCAGGTGTTTTTTTTGGCCCACTGGTGACTCTATAACAGGCCAATGTGAGAAGGGTGGCATCTGTTCCTTGGCCTAGTGGGAATGTGTGTGCAAAATCTCACACACATAGCAGGCTGCGTTTGAGACAATTTGTTCAAAAAGGAGCAATCCTGCAAACCTTGGAATTCAATTTTAGCCAATTAGATAGAATATGATATCGGACAAATCCGTCATGATCACATCACTGTAGAGATACTGTGTACTGATTTGTGTGATTTTCTGTCTATAGCTGCAGAGCGAGATGAACAAATCTCAGTGAGAGTTGCAAGGGCCCCATAGCCTAGTGCAGTGTTTGTTATTTTTGCCTTTTTCTTGAGTTTTGCCTTTTGTTCCCGTTCCCGAGTTCTTCATTTTTAGATTTTTGGCAAAGTTTATTTTTGCCATTTTTGAATTTTGGGTTTCACTGTACAACTGCATGGTGGGGGCTGGATAAATAAAAATCTTAACGAGACACAAATTGCTTATTATAAGCAGACATGGCAACCCAGAACCCAACTACTGACACTTTAATGCAAGGACAACAGGAAATCAAATGATGTTTTTCAGGACAGCTTTTTCAGCCCCCGCCTTTTTCAGGATATGAACAGGATAACAGGGGCGGTGCCAGGAATAACATGAATATATAGAGATAAATAGTAATACTGAATAAAAGTACGAAGGTATTGGCATCAACTTGAATTTTTTTGAAAATAGCAGATCTACAAGCTCACAATGCAATGCAACGCATGAGCATTTACTGGAGTAGCCTAGAAGTAAGACTATACAAGTGAAGTATAAAATACCTCAAAATTATACTAAGGATAGTATTTGAGTAAATGTACTCCGTTACTTTTACACCCCTGGCATTGTAGACCCAGATGCTTGTGAAACATGATAAAGAAATAGTCATGCAATAGTATGAATTTCAGTTTATTTACACAAAGGATTTGCAATTGCAAAATATTTGGCAGCATTATTTTCTGTAAGTGGCTAGCAGAGTCAGACTTAACTAAACTTAAATTGTTTTTATTGAAAAACGTTGAGGGGAAGGCGGCTGGGGGTCAAAACTTGGAACTTTAGACGCTCACATGGGGCTGCCGTCCTGTGGGCAGAGCAGACTATGGATTCCAATTGGGGGGTGTTGGAACCCAGCCAGCCTAGGTGGGGGAGGGAGAGAGAAATGAGGTGAGCTTCAGAATAATTACAGTTGAGCCACAAGTTAGAGAAGAGGTGTTCAATCTGCCCGTTCCACACAATTCAGAATAATGAACCCACTTACACTGCCGTTCTTTGGCTTCAATGAAGCAATCTGGGAGCTGGTACTGATTGTCAGCTGATTGTCAGATGGGCTTCAGGTGTGAGGCTGAGCTTCCCCTGCATGGTTTGAAACAATAAACGAATAAATGAATGCACTCAAACATCATTACTTTATAAAGAAACTCAAAGTCATTACTTCAAAATCAAATCAAACTAGGAATGAGTGTCACTGCGGCTGCTTTTTCCTACCCATAACCATAGGTCAGACAGGATTGTGTCAGTCTTTCTGCAGGCTCGCCATCTTTCAGATTCAGTTCTAGGCAATAAACCTGGCCTGGATCAAAGAAAAAGGCCAAATGAATAGAAAAACAACAAATTCAAATAATCTGCTGCACTACAGGCTTGAAACAAAATAATTCCATTAATCTCCCCAACTAGGCATTGGCATTAAACTCAAAATACATCAATTCAATAATCAACGTTGCAGCTAACATACAAGCATTACATTCCAAAAGAAATCGTTTAACATTTAGATACCAAAACCAAAAACAACATAACATTTCAGAGCACATGGTCAGCTTACCAAGTGACACATTGTTCCTCCATCATACACAGCCAGTGTATCGAGTGGATCAGGTAGGTATGTTCAGGTGAGGTAAATCTAAAAGACAAATTATAGTATGGGTAAGTATAATGAATGAAACTGTTAGAAATTGGAATAGTTGTTGGAATAATGAACAGTGTACAGACCTGCAGCTGCTGCATAATGTAGCAGTGAGTAGCAGCAACCACCAGCACCATGCGGCTTCAAACAATCTGAGAGGGGGGGAGTGGCCTCAACTCAACCACTATTTATACCCTTGCTTAAGAAGGTTGCCATGTTTGGTCGGGTTGCCATGTTCAGTTGCAGTACCAGGGTTTTCACGGCAAAATGTTGTAAAATGTATTTTAAATGCATGAGGTAAGGCTTGAACAGGGGACTTCTGGAATGATAGACAAAGGCCTTACCATGTGAGCTATGCACAGCTCTGCACAGTGAGAAAATATTACTTTAAATGTTTGTTTTAGAAGCAGAAGAATAATTTGCATAAAACTTGCAATGTTGATAGAATTATTAAAAAAGCATGTTTCAATTTTTAAAAAATCCGATCTGACAGATCTTTAGATATTGGTCCAAAGTTCATGTAAAAAAAGTTCTGTGCACGTGACGCGAAAGTTCCGGAATAAAAGATGGTTTAAGTGTTTTACGAACTGCTCCAAAAGGCGGAAAATCGAAGGGCGGAGCTTACTTAACAAAGACACAGATGTCTTCAGCTTGAGTCAAGGCACGCGTGTAAGCAAGTTGCATGTCTTCAAGCAAAACGAGGCATGACTTATGCCCCTTTAAAGTTTGAGTTTTCAAACGCTTCGTATAGCGCCCCCCTTTGGCCAATTGGAGTAAGATTGCTTTCAGTGATATTTGGACTAACCCTCGACATATTTGCCAAATGCCATGAACGTGTCACTTTGCATGTATGATTTAGAGGCAGAAGAATAATTTGCATAAAACTGCAACATTGAGTGAATTATTAAAAAATAATGTTTCGCTTTAAAGAAAATCCGGCCGCTGTGCGATGACCGTGTTGGTCCAAAGTTCATGTAAAAAAAGTTTTGCGCACGTTACGCGAAAATCCCAGGAGGAGATAGATTTTGACTGTTTTTCATATAATTCAAAATTGTGGGAGAGGTAAAGGTCAGAGGTCAAAAGTCAGAGCGTAAAAGTTGTTCGGCATGAGGAGACGCATACGTGTATACAGGTTTCATTGCTGTACCTGAAACAGGGCATGAGCTACACCAGTTCAAAGTTTGCACTTTCGAAGGCTTCCTACAGCGCCACCCTTTGGCCGATTGTTGCGAGCTTCGCGTTTTAGCCGTTTGGCATAGTCCTCTGCCATACTGCCATGAACGTGTCACTTTGCATGTATGATTTAGAGGCAGAAGAATAATTTGCATGAAACTGCATTATACGGTTAATTATAAAAAAATAATGTTTCGCTTTAAAGAAAATCCGGCCGCTGTGCGATGACCGTGTTGGTCCAAAGTTCATGTAAAAAAAGTTTTGCGCACGTTACGCGAAAATCCCAGGAGGAGATAGATTTTGACTGTTTTTCATATAATTCAAAATTGTGGGAGAGGTAAAGGTCAGAGGTCAAAAGTCAGAGCGTAAAAGTTGTTCGGCATGAGGAGACGCATAAGTGTATACAGGTTTCATTGCTGTACCTGAAACAGGGCAAGAGCTACACCAGTTCAAAGTTTGCACTTTCGAAGGCTTCCTACAGCGCCACCCTTTGGCCGATTGTTGCGAGCTTCGCGTTTTAGCCGTTTGGCATAGTCCTCAGCCATACTGCCGAGTTTCGTAAAAAGCGACTGCACGGTCTAGCCGCTAGAGCAAAAGTGGCGGAAGAATAATAATAATAATAATAGTGCTGAAGTCCAATAACAATGAGTGGCCAAGGCATTGCCACTTCGTGGCCTTGGCCACTAAATATACTCTAACCACTACACTGGGACAGTCACAGCTGTTGTATCAGTCATGTTTAATGTATAAAACACACACACACACACACACACACACACACACACACACACACACACACACACACACACACACACACACACACACACACTGACTGGCTTTTTACTTGGGTGTGGTGGGTAGTGACTGACTCAGGCCTGCACAATGTGAAAAGATCACACAAAGATGAGGTTTCTTCCTTTATGTAACGATGCCAGCTTTTTAGAATATTAATTTGCCTCGGACGCTTCATAGGCATATTAGATAAAGGTCCTTAGATTGAGTGTAGAATGTTTCATGCAAATTGCTCAAAAATCACAGGATAAATACGGGTTTAAGCGTTTTACAAACTGCTTAAAATCATATAGCGGCCCGCTTTGGCCAATTGGGTTAAGATTGGTTTCAGTGATATTTGGACTAACCCTCTATAGTAGTTCATCATGAAAATTTGACTGCATGTATGTTTTAGAGGCAGAAGAATAATTTGCATGAAACTGCAATATTGATTGAATTATTAAAAAAGCCTGTTGGAGACCATATTGGAGGCTTAGTCTAGCCGCCTGTGCCCTACAGACATATGCACTCAGCTTAAATATATTGCACGCACACGCATGCACGCACGCCACACAGCGAGAGAGCTGCAAGGCCCTTTCCAAGAGCATAGTCTAGTGCAGTGTTTATTATTTTTCCTTTATCTTGAGTTTTGCCTTTTGTTCCTGAGTTCTATTTTTGTCAAAGTTTATTTTTGCTATTTTTGAATTTTGGGTTTCATTGTAGGCTACAAAATTGCATGGAGGAGAAATTAAAATCTTAAAACGCCCCTCTTAAGCCGTTCTTTAGAGCCTCCTAGGCCATCAGCCAACTTCACATACTGGTTTAAAAATATTAGAATGCCCAATAACCAACTATAGTATTTTTAGAGACACAAATTGCTTATTATAAGCAGACATGGCAACCCAGGTACATTCAGAGCCCAGAGCGCCAACTACTGACACTTTAATGCAAGGAGAACAGGAAACCAAATTATGTTTTTCAGGACAGCTTTTTCAGCCTCCGCCTCTTTCAGGATATGAACAGGATAACGGGGGTGGTGCCAGGATTAACATGAATATATAGAGATAAATACTGAATAAAAGTACAAAGGCATTGGCATCAACTTGAAACATTTTGAAAATAGCAGATCTACAAGCTCACAATGCAATGCAACGCATGAGCATTTACTGGAGTAGCCTAAAAGTAAGAGTATACAAGTGAAGTATAAAATACCTCAAAATTATACTAAGGATAGTATTTGAGTAAATGTACTCAGTTACTTTTACACCACTGGCATTGTAGACCCAGATGCTTGTGAAACATGATAAAGAAATAGTCATGCAATAGTATGAATTTCAGTTTATTTACACAAAGGATTTGCAATTGCAAAATATTATAGCAGCATTATTTTCTGTAAGTGGCTAGCAGAGTCAGACTTAACTAAACTTAAATTGTTTTTATTGAAAAACGTTGAGGGGAAGGCGGCTGGGGGTCAAAACTTGGAACTTTAGGGGCTCACATGGGGCTGCTGTCTGGGGCAGCCAGCCTAGGTGGGGGAGGGAAAGAGAAATTAGGTGAGCTTCAGAATAATTACAGTTGAGCCGCAAGGTAGAGAAGAGGTGTTCAATCTGCCCGTTCCACACAGTTCAGAATAATGAACCCACTTACACTGCCTTTCTTTGGCTTCAATGAAGCAATCTGGGAGCTGGTACTGATTGTCAGCTGATTGTCAGATGGGCTTCAGGTGTGAGGCTGAGCTTCCCCTGCATGGTTTGAAACAATAAATGAATGCACTCAAACATCATTACTTTATAAAGAAACTCAAAGTCATTACTTCAAAATCAAATCAAACTAGGAATGAGTGTCACTGCAGCTGCTTTTTCCTACCCATAACCATAGGTCAGACAGGATTGTGTCAGTCTTTCTGCAGGCTCGCCATCTTTCAGATTCAGTTCTAGGCAATAAACCTGGCCTGGATCAAAGAAAAAGGCCAAATGAATAGAAAAACACAAATTCAAATAATCTGCTACAGGCTTGAAACAAAATAATTCCATTAATCTGCCCAACTAGGCATTGACATTAAACTCAAAATACATCAATTCAATAATCAACGTTGCAGCTAACATACAAGCATTACATTCCAAAAGAAATCGTTTAACATTTAGATCCCAAAACCAAAAACAACATAACATTTCAGAGCACATGGTCACATTGTTCCTCCATCACACACAGCCAGTGTATGGAGTGGATCAGGTAGGTATGGTCAGGTGAGGTAAATCTAAAAGCCAAATTATAGTATGGGTAAGTATAATGAATGAAACTGTTAGAAATTGGAATAGTTGTTGGAATAATGAACAGTGTACAGACCTGCAGCTGCTGCATAATGTAGCAGTGAGTAGCAGCAACCACCAGCACCATGCAGCGTCCAAACAATCTGAGAGGGGGGGAGTGGCCTCAACTCAACCACTATTTATACCCTTGCTTAAGAAGGTTGCCATGTTTGGTCGGGTTGCCATGTTCAGTTGCAGTACCAGGGTTTTCACGGCAAAATGTTGTCAAATGTATTTTAAATGCATGAGGTAAGGCTTGAACAGGGGACTTCTGGAATGATAGACAAAGGCCTTACCAGGTGAGCTATGCACAGCTCTGCACAGTGAGATAATATTACTTTAAATGTTTGTTTTAGAGACAGAAGAATAATTTGCATACAACTTGCAATATTGATTGAATTATTAAAAACTATTAAAAATGCATGTTTCAATTTTTAAAAAATCCGATCTGACAGATCTTTAGATATTGGTCCAAAGTTCATGTAAAAAAAGTTCCGTGCACGTGACGCGAAAGTTCCGGAATAAAAGCGGGTTTAAGTGTTTTACGAACTGCTCCAAAAGGCGGAAAATCGAAGGGCGGAGCTTACTTAACAAAGACACAGATGTTTTCAGCTTGAGTCAAGGCACGCGTGTAAGCAAGTTGCATGTCTTCAAACGAAACGAGGCATGACTTATGCCCCTTTAAAGTTTGAGTTTTCAAACGCTTCGTATAGCGCCCCCCTTTGGCCAATTGGAGTAAGATTGCTTTCAGTGATATTTGGACTAATCCTCTACATATTTGCCAAATGCCATGAACGTGTCACTTTGCATGTATGATTTAGAGGCAGAAGAATAATTTGCATATAACTGCAACATTGAGTGAATTATTAAAAAATAATTTTTCGCTTTAAAGAAAATCCGCCTGAGTTTTCAGACCGTATTGGTCCAAAGTTCATGTAAAAAAAGTTTCGCGCACATTACGCGAAAATCCCAGGAGGAGATACATTTTTACTGTTTTTCATATAATTCAAAATTGTGGGAGAAGTAAAGGTCAGAGGTCAAAAGTCAGAGCGTAAAAGTTGTTCGGCATGAGGAGACGCATAAGTGTATACAGGTTCCATTGCTGTACCTGAAACAGGGCATGAGCTACACCAGTTCAAAGTTTGCACTTTCGAAGGCTTCCTACAGCGCCACCCTTTGGCCGATTGTTGCGAGCTTCGCGTTTTAGCCGTTTGGCATGGTCCTCTGCCATACTGCCATGAACGTGTCACTTTGCAGTATGATTTAGAGGCAGAAGAATAATTTGCATGAAACTGCATTATACGGTTAATTATTAAAAAATAATGTTTCGCTTTAAAGAAAATCCGGCTAACTTTTCAGACCGTATTGGTCCAAAGTTCATGTAAAAAAAGTTTCGCGCACGTTACGCGAAAATCCCAGGAGGAGATACATTTTTACTGTTTTTCATAGAATTCAAAATTGTGGGAGAGGTAAAGGTCAGAGGTCAAAAGTCAGAGCGTAAAAGTTGTTCGGCATGAGGAGACGCATAAGTGTATACAGGTTTCATTGCTGTACCTGAAACAGGGCATGAGCTACACCAGTTCAAAGTTTGCACTTTCGAAGGCTTCCTACAGCGCCACCCTTTGGCCGATTGTTGCGAGCTTCGCGTTTTAGCCGTTTGGCATAGTCCTCTGCCATACTGCCGAGTTTCGTAAAAAGCGACTGCACGGTCTAGCCGCTAGAGCAAAAGTGGCGGAATAATAATAATAATAATAATAATAGTGATGAAGTCCAATAACAATGAGTGGCCAAGGCATTGCCACTTCGTGGCCTTGGCCACTAAATATAGCTGCAAGCAGCGATAAAGTGGCCAAGGCATAAATAGCAGGAAAGCAAAAAGGCATCAAGGGAAAGCAAAGAAGAAATCAAAGAAAAACTGGAAGCAGTGTTCTTCCGAACAAGTCTCCGGCAGGTCAGGTGTTTTTTTTTTGGCCTAGTGGTGACTATAATAGGCCAAAGTCAAAAGGGTACCACGTGTTCTTTGGCCTTTCACGGCAATCGGACGCTGCATGTGGGATTTGAGGCATTTTGTTCCAAAAATGGGTTTTGCAAAAATTGACCCGCTGGTGGCGCTATAACAGGCCAATGTGAGAAGGGTGGCATCTGTTCCTTGGCCTAGTGGGAATGTGCGTGCAAAATCTCACACAAATAGCAGGCTGCGTTTGAGACATTTTGTTCAAAAAGGAGCAATCCTGCAAACCTTGGAATTCAATGTTAGCCAATTAGATAGAATATGATATTGGACAAATCCGTCATGATTACATCACTGTAGAGATACTGTGTGCCCATTTGTGTGATTATCGGATAAAATCTGAAGGAGTAATATCGAAGAATGCGTTTTCGGCCTTCTGGTGGCGCTATAAATGACAGAGACTCTGCCGATTTTACACTAATCGGCATAGTTATTGGTGAAAGCACAAATTGACCTCTACACAACATGTATGCAAAAGATTATATGCAACAGACATAAAATAGTTCCAAAGAACTCCTCAAGGTTTTAACTCAATATCTTTATTTTCCAACTTTTTCATTAGTTGTCTTTGTTGAAGAGTTGGTCATCAGGTTGTAAACCTTCAAAACAGAGGGTTAACAACCTAGCCATTTTCAGGCATGTCTTTTAAATCACAATGTTTTCAAATAATTCAAGTAGTAAACGTCTTCAAATAAAGTTTTTAAACATTAAGTATTGTGAAGTCTGAACCCAAACCAGCACACGGAAACAGTTCTCAAGGTGAAAACGCAATAAGCGTTGTTTTATGCAATGGGGCGTTCCCCTAAAACATGAAATAAAGTTCTTCCCAAAACCGGGGCTTTTAACACGTCTTCAAATAAAGTTTTTAAACATTAAGTATTGTTAAGTCTGAACCCAAACCAGCACACGGAAACAGTTCTCAAGGTGAAAACGCAATAAGCGTTGTTTTATTCAATGGGGCGTTCCCCTAAAACATGAAATAAAGTTCTTCCCAAAACCGGGGCTTTTAACTCAAAATATGCTTCTTTCCAGAACTTAACAAACAGGGGTTACATTCGAAACATATGTTTCACAGTATGCTGTTGCTTCCATTAACACATGTCATTTCTCTTCCAAGACTCAGATGCAGCTCCTAATTTGCCTACAATGGGAACAGATAGAACCACCATTAGCAATGTGGCAAAATACAGAGCAAATGTGCGACAGAGGAGAACATAGTGGAGTTTTGCTTACTGCTCGATGGAAGAGTCCCTTCGAGAGCCAGCTACACAGTGAAGCAGAGCTCGGTGGTTAAGAGCAAAAACATTTGGATTGCCTGACTCGGAGAAGCTGTGTTGCGGCCAGGTGCTGACAAATCAAACTGATTGCAACAAGCAGCCATCTTAGCTGCTGCATTCTGGGAAATGTAGTTTTTCTGAAAACCAAGCAAAGCCATCAGTTAGATTCAGTTCACATGCAAAAACAGGGCCTGGATAAAAAAAAAAAAAAATCAACTAATCAGCCGATCTACAAGGTTAAAACAAAATAAAGTCAACAGATCTGCTGATTTGGAGGTTGTGATTTGCCATCCAATTTGCGTGATTTTAGGCCAAAATCTGTAGGAGCAGTGTTGTAAAATGTGTTTTGCAAAAATCTGTCTGATGGTGGCGCTAGAGAGGGGCATGTGTGAAATCAGGGACGGAGGTTGTGATTTGACAATCAATTTGCGTGATTTTAGGCCAAAATCTGTAGGAGCAGTGTTCGCAAATGTTTTGCAAGAATCGGCCTCATGGTGGCGCTGGAGGGCCATGTGAGAAATCAGGCAGCCAAGGAGTGTGTGCAAAGTTTGGCATGGATAGGGGCAATGGTAACGGAGATATGAATAGGGCAAAAGTATGATGTCACACGGACAGAGTGACAGCCGGTGGAGGTTTCGATAGTAACTGCGACCTAACAGTCGCAATAATACTTACATCTCTTTAGTTAAATGCTTACATTGAAGAAAGAGATGAGGCCACACCCCAAACAATAGTGGACACAGGCAATAATCCACAACTGCACACTCCTGACAATATAAAACACATTCTCACTGTAAACGATAGAACCAAAATAACACAGTAAAACGGTAAAAGAGACCATACAAAATACAAGCAAACAGTCTTACCGGTAAACAGAGCAGCACACACTCAACTCAGCAGTGTTTTGTTCAAACTGTTCAGATGGATTCAATCGGCCGACGCCCAACAAGCAACCATCTTAGCTGCTGCATTCTGGGAAATGTAGTTTTTCTGAAAACCAAACAATTAAGATTCAGTTCACAGGCAAAAAAACTAAAAAAATCAACTAATCAGCCGATCTACAAGCTTAAAACTAAATAAAGTCGACAAATCTGCTTATCTACAAGCAATAATTACATTACCGAAATGAATCTTTTTACATTCCAATCCCAAAACCAGAAACAAACATTTCCGAGCCACATGTTCACTTACCAATTATCTTAGTCACGCAGCCTCAGTGTCAATATCAGAGTTGGTCAGGTGGATCTAAAAGCAATATAGTGTGGGTTAAATATAAATGGAGCAATGCTGTTAGAAATTGGAATAGTCTTGAAATGAAATGTGTACAAACCTGCAGCAGCTCCAATGAGGTTACTGAACAAACTGAAAAAAGACTGGCTTTATACAGGGTGTGGTGATTACGAATGCTCCGCAGCTGTGACTCAGGGACCGTGGTCAAAACATTGCATGTGAAAAATAAGAATATATTCCATTTGAAAAATAAAATAAAATGACTGTAATTCCCGCTGAACCGTGGGTTACAAGTGCACAAGTGCACAGTGCACTAACCTACATTATTGCAAAGTGTGATTTAAATGTGACTTTGAATGTATGTTTTAGAGGCAGAAGAATAACGCACGCACGCACGCGCACGCACGCACGCACGCACGCACGCACGCACACGCACACGCACACACACACACACACACACACACACACACACACACACACACACACACACACACACACACACACCTGTGCCTAACCATTCTGCATTAGAGGTGGGATTTATGGCTATTTGAAGTGAGACAGTACCATCGATCATAAAATGTGTGTGTAAATTAAGCTACCTTGACTGTTGTTATTCATAAAACACCTAAAAAAAACAAGCAGGCAACAATGAACTCGCTCCTCCACTTGTTCTCTCTCTCTCACTCACTCACTGTACTCAGTCAGTACTCAGTGGAGTAGCAAGGAGATGTTGAATTGGGGGGAGGGGGTCTCCCCCCCAAATGAACGGCTCTCTACTGCGCGAACCGGATCCCAACGTTCACTTCAAAGAGCCGTTCAAAAGGTTTGATTCGTTCGCGAACGTCCCAGCTCTATTCTGCATCTAGCCTAAGGACCAGATCATGGGAAAACCCTACTCACGTCAGGGTGGGGGGTCCCCAGTTCAAATATGATTCTTTTTGGTTTCAGTGATATTTGGACTTACCCTCTACGGTAGTTCATCATGAAAATGTTACTTTGCATGTATGTTTTAGAGGCAGAAGAATAATTTGCATACAACTTGCAATGTTGATTGAACTATTAAAAAAGCATGTTTCAATGTTTAAAAAATCCGATCTGACAGATCTTTAGATATTGGTCCAAAGTTCATGTAAAAAAAGTTCCGTGCACATGACGCGAAAGTTCCGGAATAAAAGCGGGTTTAAGTGTTTTACGAACTGCTCCAAAAGGCGGAAAATCGAAGGGCGGAGCTTACTTAACAAAGACACAGATGTCTTCAGCTTGAGTCAAGGCACGCGTGTAAGCAAGTTGCATGTCTTCAAACCAAACGAGGCATGACTTATGCCCCTTTAAAGTTTGAGTTTTCAAACGCTTCGTATAGCGCCCCCCTTTGGCCAATTGGAGTAAGATTGCTTTCAGTGATATTTGGACTAATCCTCTACATATTTGCCAAATGCCATGAACGTGTCACTTTGCATGTATGATTTAGAGGCAGAAGAATAATTTGCATATAACTGCAACATTGAGTGAATTATTAAAAAATAATGTTTCGCTTTAAAGAAAATCCGCCTGAGTTTTCAGACCGTATTGGTCCAAAGTTCATGTAAAAAAAGTTTCGCGCACATTACGCGAAAATCCCAGGAGGAGATACATTTTTACTGTTTTTCATATAATTCAAAATTGTGGGAGAAGTAAAGGTCAGAGGTCAAAAGTCAGAGCGTAAAAGTTGTTCGGCATGAGGAGACGCATAAGTGTATACAGGTTCCATTGCTGTACCTGAAACAGGGCATGAGCTACACCAGTTCAAAGTTTGCACTTTCGAAGGCTTCCTACAGCGCCACCCTTTGGCCGATTGTTGCGAGCTTCGCGTTTTAGCCGTTTGGCATGGTCCTCTGCCATACTGCCATGAACGTGTCACTTTGCAGTATGATTTAGAGGCAGAAGAATAATTTGCATGAAACTGCATTATACGGTTAATTATTAAAAAATAATGTTTCGCTTTAAAGAAAATCCGGCTAACTTTTCAGACCGTATTGGTCCAAAGTTCATGTAAAAAAAGTTTCGCGCACGTTACGCGAAAATCCCAGGAGGAGATACATTTTTACTGTTTTTCATAGAATTCAAAATTGTGGGAGAGGTAAAGGTCAGAGGTCAAAAGTCAGAGCGTAAAAGTTGTTCGGCATGAGGAGACGCATAAGTGTATACAGGTTTCATTGCTGTACCTGAAACAGGGCATGAGCTACACCAGTTCAAAGTTTGCACTTTCGAAGGCTTCCTACAGCGCCACCCTTTGGCCGATTGTTGCGAGCTTCGCGTTTTAGCCGTTTGGCATAGTCCTCTGCCATACTGCCGAGTTTCGTAAAAAGCGACTGCACGGTCTAGCCGCTAGAGCAAAAGTGGCGGAAGAATAATAATAATAATAATAGTGCTGAAGTCCAATAACAATGAGTGGCCAAGGCTTTTGCCACTTCGTGGCCTTGGCCACTAAATATAGCTGCAAGCAGCGATAAAGTGGCCAAGGCATAAATAGCAGGAAAGCAAAAAGGCATCAAGGGAAAGCAAAGAAGAAATCAAAGAAAAACTGGAAGCAGTGTTCTTCCGAACAGGTCTCCGGCAGGTCAGGTGTTTTTTTTTTGGCCTAGTGGTGACTATAATAGGCCAAAGTCAAAAGGGTACCACGTGTTCTTTGGCCTTTCACGGCAATCGGACGCTGCATGTGGGATTTGAGGCATTTTGTTCCAAAAATGGGTTTTGCAAAAATTGACCCGCTGGTGGCGCTATAACAGGCCAATGTGAGAAGGGTGGCATCTGTTCCTTGGCCTAGTGGGAATGTGCGTGCAAAATCTCACACAAATAGCAGGCTGCGTTTGAGACATTTTGTTCAAAAAGGAGCAATCCTGCAAACCTTGGAATTCAATGTTAGCCAATTAGATAGAATATGATATTGGACAAATCCGTCATGATTACATCACTGTAGAGATACTGTGTGCCCATTTGTGTGATTATCGGATAAAATCTGAAGGAGTAATATCGAAGAATGCGTTTTCGGCCTTCTGGTGGCGCTATAAATTACAGAGACTCTGCCGATTTTACACTAATCGGCATAGTTATTGGTGAAAGCACAAATTGACCTCTACACAACATGTATGCAAAAGACTATATGCAACAGACATAAAATAGTTCCAAAGAACTCCTCAAGGTTTTAACTCAATATCTTTATTTTCCAACTTTTTCATTAGTTGTCTTTGTTGAAGAGTTGGTCATCAGGTTGTAAACCTTCAAAACAGAGGGTTAACAACCTAGCCATTTTCAGGCATGTCTTTTAAATCACAATGTTTTCAAATAATTCAAGTAGTAAACGTCTTCAAATAAAGTTTTTAAACATTAAGTATTGTGAAGTCTGAACCCAAACCAGCACACGGAAACTGTTCTCAAGGTGAAAACGCAATAAGCGTTGTTTTATTCAATGGGGCGTTCCCCTAAAACATGAAATAAAGTTCTTCCCAAAACCGGGGCTTTTAACACGTCTTCAAATAAAGTTTTTAAACATTAAGTATTGTTAAGTCTGAACCCAAACCAGCACACGGAAACAGTTCTCAAGGTGAAAACGCAATAAGCGTTGTTTTATTCAATGGGGCGTTCCCCTAAAACATGAAATAAAGTTCTTCCCAAAACCGGGGCTTTTAACTCAAAATATGCTTCTTTCCAGAACTTAACAAACAGGGGTTACATTCGAAACATATGTTTCACAGTATGCTGTTGCTTCCATTAACACATGTCATTTCTCTTCCAAGACTCAGATGCAGCTCCTAATTTGCCTACAATGGGAACAGATAGAACCACCATTAGCAATGTGGCAAAATACAGAGCAAATGTGCGACAGAGGAGAACATAGTGGAGTTTTGCTTACTGCTCGATGGAAGAGTCCCTTCGAGAGCCAGCTACACAGTGAAGCAGAGCTCGGTGGTTAAGAGCAAAAACATTTGGATTGCCTGACTCGGAGAAGCTGTGTTGCGGCCAGGTGCTGACAAATCAAACTGATTGCAACAAGCAGCCATCTTAGCTGCTGCATTCTGGGAAATGTAGTTTTTCTGAAAACCAAGCAAAGCCATCAGTTAGATTCAGTTCACATGCAAAAACAGGGCCTGGATAAAAAAAAAAAGAAAAATCAACTAATCAGCCGATCTACAAGGTTAAGACAAAATAAAGTCAACAGATCTGCTGATTTGGAGGTTGTGATTTGCCATCCAATTTGCGTGATTTTAGGCCAAAATCTGTAGGAGCAGTGTTGTAAAATGTGTTTTGCAAAAATCTGTCTGATGGTGGCGCTAGAGAGGGGCATGTGTGAAATCAGGGACGGAGGTTGTGATTTGACAATCAATTTGCGTGATTTTAGGCCAAAATCTGTAGGAGCAGTGTTCGCAAATGTTTTGCAAGAATCGGCCTCATGGTGGCGCTGGAGGGCCATGTGAGAAATCAGGCAGCCAAGGAGTGTGTGCAAAGTTTGGCATGGATAGGGGCAATGGTAACGGAGATATGAATAGGGCAAAAGTATGATGTCACACGGACAGAGTGACAGCCGGTGGAGGTTTCGATAGTAACTGCGACCTAACAGTCGCAATAATACTTACATCTCTTTAGTTAAATGCTTACATTGAAGAAAGAGATGAGGCCACACCCCAAACAATAGTGGACACAGGCAATAATCCACAACTGCACACTCCTGACAATATAAAACACATTCTCACTGTAAACGATAGAACCAAAATAACACAGTAAAACGGTAAAAGAGACCATACAAAATACAAGCAAACAGTCTTACCGGTTAACAGAGCAGCACACACTCAACTCAGCAGTGTTTTGTTCAAACTGTTCAGATGGATTCAATCGGCCGACGCCCAACAAGCAACCATCTTAGCTGCTGCATTCTGGGAAATGTAGTTTTTCTGAAAACCAAACAATTAAGATTCAGTTCACAGGCAAAAAAACTAAAAAAATCAACTAATCAGCCGATCTACAAGCTTAAAACTAAATAAAGTCGACAAATCTGCTTATCTACAAGCAATAATTACATTACCGAAATGAATCTTTTTACATTCCAATCCCAAAACCAGAAACAAACATTTCCGAGCCACATGTTCACTTACCAATTATCTTAGTCACGCAGCCTCAGTGTCAATATCAGAGTTGGTCAGGTGGATCTAAAAGCAATATAGTGTGGGTTAAATATAAATGGAGCAATGCTGTTAGAAATTGGAATAGTCTTGAAATGAAATGTGTACAAACCTGCAGCAGCTCCAATGAGGTTACTGAACAAACTGAAAAAAGACTGGCTTTATACAGGGTGTGGTGATTACGAATGCTCTGCAGCTGTGACTCAGGGACCGTGGTCAAAACATTGCATGTGAAAAATAAGAATATATTCCATTTGAAAAATAAAATAAAATGACTGTAATTCCCGCTGAACCGTGGGTTACAAGTGCACAAGTGCACAGTGCACTAACCTACATTATTGCAAAGTGTGATTTAAATGTGACTTTGAATGTATGTTTTAGAGGCAGAAGAATAACGCACGCACGCGCGCGCGCGCGCGCACGCACGCACGCACGCACGCACGCACGCACGCACGCACGCACGCACGCACGCACGCACGCACGCACGCACACACACACACACACACACACACACACACACACACACACACACACACACACACACACACACCTGTGCCTAACCATTCTGCATTAGAGGTGGGATTTATGGCTATTTGAAGTGAGACAGTACCATCGATCATAAAATGTGTGTGTAAATTAAGCTACCTTGACTGTTGTTATTCATAAAACACCTAAAAAAAACAAGCAGGCAACAATGAACTCGCTCCTCCACTTGTTCTCTCTCTCTCACTCACTCACTGTACTCAGTCAGTACTCAGTGGAGTAGCAAGGAGATGTTGAATTGGGGGGAGGGGGTCTCCCCCCCAAATGAACGGCTCTCTACTGCGCGAACCGGATCCCAACGTTCACTTCAAAGAGCCGTTCAAAAGGTTTGATTCGTTCGCGAACGTCCCAGCTCTATTCTGCATCTAGCCTAAGGACCAGATCATGGGAAAACCCTACTCACGTCAGGGTGGGGGGTCCCCAGTTCAAATATGATTCTTTTTGGTTTCAGTGATATTTGGACTTACCCTCTACGGTAGTTCATCATGAAAATGTTACTTTGCATGTATGTTTTAGAGGCAGAAGAATAATTTGCATACAACTTGCAATGTTGATTGAACTATTAAAAAAGCATGTTTCAATGTTTAAAAAATCCGATCTGACAGATCTTTAGATATTGGTCCAAAGTTCATGTAAAAAAAGTTCCGTGCACATGACGCGAAAGTTCCGGAATAAAAGCGGGTTTAAGTGTTTTACGAACTGCTCCAAAAGGCGGAAAATCGAAGGGCGGAGCTTACTTAACAAAGACACAGATGTCTTCAGCTTGAGTCAAGGCACGCGTGTAAGCAAGTTGCATGTCTTCAAACCAAACGAGGCATGACTTATGCCCCTTTAAAGTTTGAGTTTTCAAACGCTTCGTATAGCGCCCCCCTTTGGCCAATTGGAGTAAGATTGCTTTCAGTGATATTTGGACTAATCCTCTACATATTTGCCAAATGCCATGAACGTGTCACTTTGCATGTATGATTTAGAGGCAGAAGAATAATTTGCATATAACTGCAACATTGAGTGAATTATTAAAAAATAATGTTTCGCTTTAAAGAAAATCCGCCTGAGTTTTCAGACCGTATTGGTCCAAAGTTCATGTAAAAAAAGTTTCGCGCACATTACGCGAAAATCCCAGGAGGAGATACATTTTTACTGTTTTTCATATAATTCAAAATTGTGGGAGAAGTAAAGGTCAGAGGTCAAAAGTCAGAGCGTAAAAGTTGTTCGGCATGAGGAGACGCATAAGTGTATACAGGTTCCATTGCTGTACCTGAAACAGGGCATGAGCTACACCAGTTCAAAGTTTGCACTTTCGAAGGCTTCCTACAGCGCCACCCTTTGGCCGATTGTTGCGAGCTTCGCGTTTTAGCCGTTTGGCATGGTCCTCTGCCATACTGCCATGAACGTGTCACTTTGCAGTATGATTTAGAGGCAGAAGAATAATTTGCATGAAACTGCATTATACGGTTAATTATTAAAAAATAATGTTTCGCTTTAAAGAAAATCCGGCTAACTTTTCAGACCGTATTGGTCCAAAGTTCATGTAAAAAAAGTTTCGCGCACGTTACGCGAAAATCCCAGGAGGAGATACATTTTTACTGTTTTTCATAGAATTCAAAATTGTGGGAGAGGTAAAGGTCAGAGGTCAAAAGTCAGAGCGTAAAAGTTGTTCGGCATGAGGAGACGCATAAGTGTATACAGGTTTCATTGCTGTACCTGAAACAGGGCATGAGCTACACCAGTTCAAAGTTTGCACTTTCCAAGGCTTCCTACAGCGCCACCCTTTGGCCGATTGTTGCGAGCTTCGCGTTTTAGCCGTTTGGCATAGTCCTCTGCCATACTGCCGAGTTTCGTAAAAAGCGACTGCACGGTCTAGCCGCTAGAGCAAAAGTGGCGGAAGAATAATAATAATAATAATAGTGCTGAAGTCCAATAACAATGAGTGGCCAAGGCTTTTGCCACTTCGTGGCCTTGGCCACTAAATATAGCTGCAAGCAGCGATAAAGTGGCCAAGGCAAAAGCATCAAGGGAAAGCAAAGAAGACATCAAAGAGAAACTAGAAGCAGTGTTCTTCCGAACAGGTCAGGTGTTTTTTTTGGCCTACTGGTGACTCTATAACAGGCCAATGTGAGAAGGGTGGCATATGTTCCTTGGCCTAGTGGGAATGTGTGTGCAAAATCTCACACAAATAGCAGGCTGCGTTTGAGACATTTTGTTCAAAAAGGAGCAATCCTGCAAACCTTGGAATTCAATGTTAGCCAATTAGATAGAATATGATATTGGACAAATCCGTCATGATTACATCACTGTAGAGATACTGTGTGCCCATTTGTGTGATTATCGGATAAAATCTGAAGGAGTAATATCGAAGAATGCGTTTTCGGCCTTCTGGTGGCGCTATAAATGACAGAGACTCTGCCGATTTTACACTAATCGGCATAGTTATTGGTTCAAGCACAAATTGACCTCTACACAACATGTATGCAAAAGACTATATGCAACAGACATAAAATAGTTCCAAAGAACTCCTCAAGGTTTTAACTCAATATCTTTATTTTCCAACTTTTTCATTAGTTGTCTTTGTTGAAGAGTTGGTCATCAGGTTGTAAACCTTCAAAACAGAGGGTTAACAACCTAGCCATTTTCAGGCATGTCTTTTAAATCACAATGTTTTCAAATAATTCAAGTAGTAAACGTCTTCAAATAAAGTTTTTAAACATTAAGTATTGTGAAGTCTGAACCCAAACCAGCACACGGAAACAGTTCTCAAGGTGAAAACGCAATAAGCGTTGTTTTATTCAATGGGGCGTTCCCCTAAAACATGAAATAAGGTTCTTCCCAAAACCGGGGCTTTTAACACGTCTTCAAATAAAGTTTTTAAACATTAAGTATTGTGAAGTCTGAACCCAAACCAGCACACGGAAACAGTTCTCAAGGTGAAAACGCAATAAGCGTTGTTTTATTCAATGGGGCGTTCCCCTAAAACATGAAATAAAGTTCTTCCCAAAACCGGGGCTTTTAACTCAAAATATGCTTCTTTCCAGAACAACAGGGGTTGCATTCGAAACATATGTTTCACAGTATGCCGTTGCTTCCATTAACACATGCCATTTCTCTTCCAAGACTCAGATGCAGCTCCTAATTTGCCTACAATGGCAACAGATAGAACCACCATTAGCAATGTGGCAAAATACAGAGCAAATGTGCGACAGAGGAGAACATAGTGGAGTTTTGCTTACTGCTCGATGGAAGAGTCCCTTCGAGAGCCAGCTACACAGTGAAGCAGAGCTCGGTGGTTAAGAGCAAAAACATTTGGATTGCCTGACTCGGAGAAGCTGTGTTGCGGCCAGGTGCTGACAAATCAAACTGATTGGAACAAGCAGCCATCTTAGCTGCTGCATTCTGGGAAATGTAGTTTTTCTGAAAACCAAACAAAGCCATCAGTTAGATTCAGTTCACATGCAAAAAACAGGGCCTGGATAAAAAAAATAAGAAAAATCAACTAATCAGCCGATCTACAAGGTTAAAACAAAATAAAGTCAACAGATCTGCTGATTTGGAGGTTGTGATTTGCCATCCAATTTGCATGATTTTAGGCCAAAATCTGTAGGAGCAGTGTTGTAAAATGTGTTTTGCAAAAATCTGTCTGATGGTGGCGCTAGAGAGGGGCATGTGTGAAATCAGGGACAGAGGTTGTGATTTGACAATCAATTTGCATGATTTTAGGCCAAAATCTGTAGGAGCAGTGTTCACAAATGTTTTGCAAGAATCTGCCTCATGGTGGCGCTGGAGGGCCATGTGAGAAATCAGGCAGCCAAGGAGTGTGTGCAAAGTTTGGCATGGATAGCGGCAATGGTAACGGAGATATGAATAGGGCAAAAGTATGATGTCACACGGACAGAGTGACAGCCGGTGGAGGTTTCGATAGTAACTGCGACCTAACAGTCGCAATAATACTCACATCTCTTTAGTTAAATGCTTACATTGAAGAAAGAGATGAGGCCACACCCCAAACAATAGTGGACACAGGCAATAATCCACAACTGCACACTCCTGACAATATAAAACACATTCTCACTGTAAACCATAGAACCAAAATAACACAGTAAAACGGTAAAAGAGACCATACAAAATACAAGCAAACAGTCTTACCGGTTAACAGAGCAGCACATACTCCTCAACTCAGCAGTGTTTTGTTCAAACTGTTCAGATGGATTCAATCGGCCGACGCCCAACAAGCAACCATCTTAGCTGCTGCATTCTGGGAAATGTAGTTTTCTGAAAACCAAACAATTAAGATTCAGTTCACAGGCAATAAAACTAAAAAAATCAACTAATCAGCCGATCTACAAGCTTAAAACAAAATAAAGTCGACAAATTTGCTTATCTACAAGCAATAATTACATTCCCGAAATGAATCTTTTTACATTCCAATCCCAAAACCAGAAACAAACATTTCCGAGCCACATGTTCACTTACCAATTATCTTAGTCACGCAGCCTCAGTGTCAATATCAGAGTTGGTCAGGTGGATCTAAAAGCAATATAGTGTGGGTTAAATATAAATGGAGTAATGCTGTTAGAAATTGGAATAGTCTTGAAATGAAATGTGTACAAACCTGCAGCAGCTCCAATCAGGTTACTGAACAAACTGAAAAAAGACTGGCTTTATACAGGGTGTGGTGATTACGAATGCTCGGCAGCTGTGACTCAGGGACCGTGGTCAAAACATTGCATGTGAAAAATAAGAATATATTCCATTTGAAAAATAAAATAAAATGACTGTAATTCCCGCTGAACCGTGGGTTACAAGTGCACAAGTGCACAGTGCACTAACCTACATTATTGCAAAGTGTGATTTAAATGTGACTTTGAATGTATGTTTTAGAGGCAGAAGAATAACGCACGCACGCACGCACACGCACGCACGCACGCACGCACGCACGCACGCACGCACGCACGCACGCACGCACGCACACACACACACACACACACACACACACACACACACACACACACACACACACACACACACACACACACACACACCTGTGCCTAACCATTCTGCATTAGAGGTGGGATTTATGGCTATTTGAAGTGAGACAGTACCATCGATCTGGCTCACTAAAAAGAGCCGTTCAAAAGACTGGCTCATTTGTCTCCTTGTATATTTATATATTTTTAAGAAGAATTTGTTTAAACATGAATCCACAAGGTGGCACCACATTCCTCTGCTGACAGTTGAGATCACAATTTAGTATTTACCCTTTTCATAAAATCTGTGTGTAAATTAAGCTACCTTGACTTTTGTTATTCATAAAACACCTAAAAAAAACAAGCAGGCAACAATGAACTCGCTCCTCCACTTGTTCTCTCTCTCTCACTCACTCACTGTACTCAGTCAGTACTCAGTGGAGTAGCAAGGAGATGTTGAATTGGGGGGAGGGGGTCTCCCCCCCAAATGAACGGCTCTCTACTGCGCGAACCGGATCCCAACGTTCACTTCAAAGAGCCGTTCAAAAGATTTGATTCGTTCGCGAACGTCCCAGCTCTATTCTGCATCTAGCCTAAGGCCCAGATCATGGGAAAACCCTACTCACGTCAGGGTGGGGGGTCCCCAGTTCAAATATGATTCTTTTTGGTTTCAGTGATATTTGGACTTACCCTCTACAGTAGTTCATCATGAAAATGTTACTTTGCATGTATGTTTTAGAGGCAGAAGAATAATTTGCATAAAACTTGCAATGTTTATTGAATTATTAAAAAAGCATGTTTCAATGTTTAAAAAATCCGATCTGACAGATCTTTAGATATTGGTCCAAAGTTCATGTAAAAAAAGTTCTGTGCACGTGACGCAAAAGTTCCGGAATAAAAGCGGGTTTAAGTGTTTTACAAACTGCTCAAATTGGCGGAAAATCTAAGGGCGGAGCTTACTTAACAAAGACACAGATGTCTTCCGCTTGAGTCAAGGCACGCGTGTAAGCAAGTTGCATGTCTTCAAATGAAACGAGGCATGACTTATGCCCCTTTAAAGTTTGAGTTTTCAAACGCTTCGTATAGCGCCCCCCTTTGGCCAATTGGAGTAAGATTGCTTTCAGTGATATTTGGACTAACCCTCTTCATATTTGCCAAATGCCATGAACGTGTGACTTTGCATGTATGATTTAGAGGCAGAAGAATAATTTGCATAAAACTGCTACATTGAGTGAATTATTAAAAAATAATGTTTCGCTTTAAAGAAAATCCGCCTAACTTTTCAGACCGTATTGGTCCAAAGTTCATGTAAAAAAAGTTTCGCGCACATTACGCGAAAATCCCAGGAGGAGATACATTTTTACTGTTTTTCATATAATTCAAAATTGTGGGAGAGGTAAAGGTCAGAGGTCAAAAGTCAGAGTGTAAAAGTTGTTCGGCAAGAGGAGACGCATAAGTGTATACAGGTTTCATTGCTGTACCTGAAACAGGGCATGAGCTACACCAGTTCAAAGTTGGCATTTTTCAAAGGCTTCCTACAGCGCCACCCTTTGGCCGATTGTTGCGAGCTTCGCGTTTTAGCCGTTTGGCATAGTCCTCTGCCATACTGCCGACTTTCGTAAAAAGCGACTGCACGGTCTAGCCGCTAGAGAAAAAGTGGCGGAATAATAGTGCTGAAGTCCAATATCAATGAGTGGCCATTTGCCACTTTGTGGCCTTGGCCACTAAATATAGCTGCAAGCAGCGATAAAGTGGCCAAGGCAGAAAAAGCAGGAAAGCAAAAAAGCATCAAGGGAAAGCAAAGAACAAATCAAAGAAAAACTGGAAGCAGTGTTCTTCCGAACAGGTCTCCGGCAGGTCAGGTGTTTTTTGTTTGGTTTTTTTGGCCTAGTGGTGACTATAATAGGCCTATAGGTACATGATATCATTGCAATCCTTGGAAATCACAACATAGGTGTAGACATGACAGTTTGTATTATAATGCTTGTTTCAGGATTTATGATGCAAAATACATTATTTAGTAATGGCGGATATTAAAATACGCATCAAGGGGGGTTGGGGGACATTTATAGGAAGGCTCCATATCAGACATTGTTCAAGGAACCAAACTGTAAAGTCTACCAAATGTCATGGTATTATGCTAATTTAAACCCCAAGCGGGATTCGATCCAACGACCTTCTGCATGAAAGGCATGTGCCCTGACCACTACACTAGGCAGCCACAGGATCTGTTAACCATGTTTGTTTAAAAAAAAAGTTCTATGTAGGCTGAGTGCCTTGATTTTATTGATTTATTTTTTATATTTTGGAGGCTTGGGGTGAAATCAATCTGAGTAAATGTAATCTCTCAGAGTATTTCTGACATTTTCGAGTGATCATATTTTCTTTTACTCAAAACCGAAAAAACAGCCGGTAGAGAAGGGCTCATTTTAAACATGAACGTGATCTGGAGTTAGATCAGACGTGTCAACATTAAAGAGATTGACATATGCACATGCCATGGGCATCCAGGATGTTAACATCAACTCAACCCGAGGTGGGATTTGAACTGACAACCATCCGTACACCAGGCACAGGCACTGACCACTACACTACAGCAGCCACACATAATGGACCTGTCATTTAAAAAAAAAAGAAAAGAAAAAAGAAAAAGTTTCATGTAATGTACTTGACGCCTTCTTTCAAAATGATATAGTGCCCCCCTTTGGCCAATTGGGGTAAGATTGGTTTCAGCGATGTTTGGACTAAGCCTCTACAGTAGTTCATCATGAAAATTTTACTTTGCATGTATGTTTTAGAAGCAGAAGAATAATTTGCATAAAACCGCAATATTGATGAATTATTAAAAAAGCATGTTTCAATTTTTTAAAAATCCGATCTGACAGATCTTTAGATATTGGTCCAAAGTTCATGTAAAAAAAGTTCCGTGCAAGTGACGCGAAAGTTCCGGAATAAAAGCGGGTTTAAGTGTTTTACGAACTGCTCCAAAAGGCGGAAAATCGAAGGGCGGAGCTTACTTAACAAAGACACAGATGTCTTCAGCTTGAGTCAAGGCACGCGTGTAAGCAAGTTGCATGTCTTCAAACGAAACGAGGCATGACTTATGCCCCTTTAAAGTTTGAGTTTTCAAACGCTTCGTATAGCGCCCCCCTTTGGCCAATTGGAGTAAGATTGCTTTCAGTGATATTTGGACTAATCCTCTACATATTTGCCAAATGCCATGAACGTGTCACTTTGCATGTATGATTTAGAGGCAGAAGAATAATTTGCATATAACTGCAACATTGAGTGAATTATTAAAAAATAATGTTTCGCTTTAAAGAAAATCCGCCTAAGTTTTCAGACCGTATTGGTCCAAAGTTCATGTAAAAAAAGTTTCGCGCACATTACGCGAAAATCCCAGGAGGAGATACATTTTTACTGTTTTTCATATAATTCAAAATTGTGGGAGAAGTAAAGGTCAGAGGTCAAAAGTCAGAGCGTAAAAGTTGTTCGGCATGAGGAGACGCATAAGTGTATACAGGTTTCTTTGCTGTACCTGAAACAGGGCATGAGCTACACCAGTTCAAAGTTTGCACTTTCGAAGGCTTCCTACAGCGCCACCCTTTGGCCGATTGTTGCGAGCTTCGCGTTTTAGCCGTTTGGCATAGTCCTCTGCCATACTGCCATGAACGTGTCACTTTGCATGTATGATTTAGAGGCAGAAGAATAATTTGCATGAAACTGCATTATACGGTTAATTATTAAAAAATAATGTTTCGCTTTAAAGAAAATCCGCCTAAGTTCTCAGACCGTATTGGTCCAAAGTTCATGTAAAAAAAGTTTCGCGCACATTACGCGAAAATCCCAGGAGGAGATACATTTTTACTGTTTTTCATATAATTCAAAATTGTGGGAGAAGTAAAGGTCAGAGGTCAAAAGTCAGAGCGTAAAAGTTGTTTGGCATGAGGAGACGCATAAGTGTATACAGGTTTCATTGCTGTACCTGAAACAGGGCATGAGCTACACCAGTTCAAAGTTTGCACTTTTGAAGGCTTCCTACAGCGCCACCCTTTGGCCGATTGTTGCGAGCTTCGCGTTTTAGCCGTTTGGCATAGTCCTCTGCCATACTGCCGAGTTTCGTAAAAAGCGACTGCACGGTCTAGCCGCTAGAGCAAAAGTGGCGGAATAATAATAATAATAAATATAGCTGCAAGCAGCGATAAAGTGGCCAAGGCATAAATAGCAGGAAAGCAAAAAGGCATCAAGGGAAAGCAAAGAAGAAATCAAAGAAAAACTAGAAGTAGTGTTCTTCCGAACAGGTCTCCAGCAGGTCAGGTGTTTTTTTTTTGGCCTAGTGGTGACTCTATAATAGGCCAAAGTCAAAAGGGTACCACGTGTTCTTTGGCCTTTCACGGCAATCGGACGCTGCATGCGGGATTTGAGGCATTTTGTTCCAAAAATGGGTTTTGCAAAAATTGACCCGCTGGTGGCGCTATAACAGGCCAATGTGAGAAGGGTGGCATCTGTTCCTTGGCCTAGTGGGAATGTGCGTGCAAAATCTCACACAAATAGCAGGCTGCGTTTGAGACATTTTGTTCAAAAAGGAGCAATCCTGCAAACCTTGGAATTCAATGTTAGCCAATTAGATAGAATATGATATTGGACAAATCCGTCATGATTACATCACTGTAGAGATACTGTGTGCTCATTTGTGTGATTATCGGATAAAATCTGAAGGAGTAATATCGAAGAATGCGTTTTCGGCCTTCTGGTGGCGCTATAAATGACAGAGACTCTGCCGATTTTACACTAATCGGCATAGTTATTGGTAAAAGCACAAATTGACCTCTACACAACATCTATGCAAAAGACTATATGCAACAGACATAAAATAGTTCCAAAGAACTCCTCAAGGTTTTAACTCAATATCTTTATTTTCCAACTTTTTCATTAGTTGTCTTTGTTGAAGAGTTGGTCATCAGGTTGTAAACCTTCAAAACAGAGGGTTAACAACCTAGCCGTTTACAGGCATGTCTTTTAAATCACAATGTTTTCAAATAATTCAAGTAGTAAACGTCTTCAAATAAAGTTTTTAAACATTAAGTATTGTGAAGTCGGAACCCAAACCAGCACACGGAAACAGTTCTCAAGGTGAAAACGCAATAAGCGTTGTTTTATTCAATGGGGCGTTCCCCTAAAACATGAAATAAAGTTCTTCCCAAAACCGGGGCTTTTAACACGTCTTCAAATAAAGTTTTTAAACATTAAGTATTGTTAAGTCTGAACCCAAACCAGCACACGGAAACAGTTCTCAAGGTGAAAACGCAATAAGCGTTGTTTTATTCAATGGGGCGTTCCCCTAAAACATGAAATAAAGTTCTTCCCAAAACCGGGGCTTTTAACTCAAAATATGCTTCTTTCCAGAACTTAACAAACAGGGGTTACATTCGAAACATATGTTTCACAGTATGCTGTTGCTTCCATTAACACATGCCATTTCTCTTCCAAGACTCAGATGCAGCTCCTAATTTGCCTACAATGGGAACAGATAGAACCACCATTAGCAATGTGGCAAAATACAGAGCAAATGTGCGACAGAGGAGAACATAGTGGAGTTTTGCTTACTGCTCGATGGAAGAGTCCCTTCGAGAGCCAGCTACACAGTGAAGCAGAGCTCGGTGGTTAAGAGCAAAAACATTTGGATTGCCTGACTCGGAGAAGCTGTGTTGCGGCCAGGTGCTGACAAATCAAACTGATTGCAACAAGCAGCCATCTTAGCTGCTGCATTCTGGGAAATGTAGTTTTTCTGAAAACCAAGCAAAGCCATCAGTTAGATTCAGTTCACATGCAAAAAACAGGGCCTGGATAAAAAAAATAAGAAAAATCAACTAATCAGCCGATCTACAAGGTTAAAACAAAATAAAGTCAACAGATCTGCTGATTTGGAGGTTGTGATTTGCCATCCAATTTGCGTGATTTTAGGCCAAAATCTGTAGGAGCAGTGTTGTAAAATGTGTTTTGCAAAAATCTGTCTGATGGTGGCGCTAGAGAGGGGCATGTGTGAAATCAGGGACGGAGGTTGTGATTTGACAATCAATTTGTGTGATTTTAGGCCAAAATCTGTAGGAGCAGTGTTCGCAAATGTTTTGCAAGAATCGGCCTCATGGTGGCGCTGGAGGGCCATGTGAGAAATCAGGCAGCCAAGGAGTGTGTGCAAAGTTTGGCATGGATAGGGGCAATGGTAACGGAGATATGAATAGGGCAAAAGTATGATGTCACACGGACAGAGTGACAGCCGGTGAAGGTTTCGATAGTAACTGCGACCTAACAGTCGCAATAATACTCACATCTCTTTAGTTAAATGCTTACATTGAAGAAAGAGATGAGGCCACACCCCAAACAATAGTGGACACAGGCAATAATCCACAACTGCACACTCCTGACAATATAAAACACATTCTCACTGTAAACGATAGAACCAAAATAACACAGTAAAACGGTAAAAGAGACCATACAAAATACAAGCAAACAGTCTTACCGGTTAACAGAGCAGCACACACTCAACTCAGCAGTGTTTTGTTCAAACTGTTCAGATGGATTCAATCGGCCGACGCCCAACAAGCAACCATCTTAGCTGCTGCATTCTGGGAAATGTAGTTTTTCTGAAAACCAAACAATTAAGATTCAGTTCACAGGCAAAAAAACTAAAAAAAATCAACTAATCAGCCGATCTACAAGCTTAAAACTAAATAAAGTCGACAAATCTGCTTATCTACAAGCAATAATTACATTACCGAAATGAATCTTTTTACATTCCAATCCCAAAACCAGAAACAAACATTTCCGAGCCACATGTTCACTTACCAATTATCTTAGTCACGCAGCCTCAGTGTCAATATCAGAGTTGGTCAGGTGGATCTAAAAGCAATATAGTGTGGGTTAAATATAAATGGAGTAATGCTGTTAGAAATTGGAATAGTCTTGAAATGAAATGTGTACAAACCTGCAGCAGCTCCAATGAGGTTACTGAACAAACTGAAAAAAGACTGGCTTTATACAGGGTGTGGTGATTACGAATGCTCTGCAGCTGTGACTCAGGGACCGTGGTCAAAACATTGCATGTGAAAAATAAGAATATATTCCATTTGAAAAATAAAATAAAATGACTGTAATTCCCGCTGAACCGTGGGTTACAAGTGCACAAGTGCACAGTGCACTAACCTACATTATTGCAAAGTGTGATTTAAATGTGACTTTGAATGTATGTTTTAGAGGCAGAAGAATAACGCACGCACGCGCACGCACGCACGCACGCACGCACGCACGCACGCACGCACGCACGCACGCACGCACGCACGCACGCACGCACACACACACACACACACACACACACACACACACACACACACACACACACACACACACACACACACACACACAACACCTGTGCCTAACCATTCTGCATTAGAGGTGGGATTTATGGCTATTTGAAGTGAGACAGTACCATCGATCATAAAATGTGTGTGTAAATTAAGCTACCTTGACTGTTGTTATTCATAAAACACCTAAAAAAAACAAGCAGGCAACAATGAACTCGCTCCTCCACTTGTTCTCTCTCTCTCACTCACTCACTCACTGTACTCAGTCAGTACTCAGTGGAGTAGCAAGGAGATGTTGAATTGGGGGGAGGGGGTCTCCCCCCCAAATGAACGGCTCTCTACTGCGCGAACCGGATCCCAACGTTCACTTCAAAGAGCCGTTCAAAAGATTTGATTCGTTCGCGAACGTCCCAGCTCTATTCTGCATCTAGCCTAAGGACCAGATCATGGGAAAACCCTACTCACGTCAGGGTGGGGGGTCCCCAGTTCAAATATGATTCTTTTTGGTTTCAGTGATATTTGGACTTACCCTCTACGGTAGTTCATCATGAAAATGTTACTTTGCATGTATGTTTTAGAGGCAGAAGAATAATTTGCATACAACTTGCAATGTTGATTGAACTATTAAAAAAGCATGTTTCAATGTTTAAAAAATCCGATCTGACAGATCTTTAGATATTGGTCCAAAGTTCATGTAAAAAAGGTTCCGTGCACATGACGCGAAAGTTCCGGAATAAAAGCGGGTTTAAGTGTTTTACGAACTGCTCCAAAAGGCGGAAAATCGAAGGGCGGAGCTTACTTAACAAAGACACAGATGTCTTCAGCTTGAGTCAAGGCACGCGTGTAAGCAAGTTGCATGTCTTCAAACCAAACGAGGCATGACTTATGCCCCTTTAAAGTTTGAGTTTTCAAACGCTTCGTATAGTGCCCCCCTTTGGCCAATTGGAGTAAGATTGCTTTCAGTGATATTTGGACTAATCCTCTACATATTTGCCAAATGCCATGAACGTGTCACTTTGCATGTATGATTTAGAGGCAGAAGAATAATTTGCATATAACTGCAACATTGAGTGAATTATTACAAAATAATGTTTCGCTTTAAAGAAAATCCGCCTAAGTTTTCAGACCGTATTGGTCCAAAGTTCATGTAAAAAAAGTTTCGCGCACATTACGCGAAAATCCCAGGAGGAGATACATTTTTACTGTTTTTCATATAATTCAAAATTGTGGGAGAAGTAAAGGTCAGAGGTCAAAAGTCAGAGCGTAAAAGTTGTTCGGCATGAGGAGACGCATAAGTGTATACAGGTTCCACTGCTGTACCTGAAACAGGGCATGAGCTACACCAGTTCAAAGTTTGCACTTTCGAAGGCTTCCTACAGCGCCACCCTTTGGCCGATTGTTGCGAGCTTCGCGTTTTAGCCGTTTGGCATGGTCCTCTGCCATACTGCCATGAACGTGTCACTTTGCAGTATGATTTAGAGGCAGAAGAATAATTTGCATGAAACTGCATTATACGGTTAATTATTAAAAAATAATGTTTCGCTTTAAAGAAAATCCGGCTAACTTTTCAGACCGTATTGGTCCAAAGTTCATGTAAAAAAAGTTTCGCGCACGTTACGCGAAAATCCCAGGAGGAGATACATTTTTACTGTTTTTCATAGAATTCAAAATTGTGGGAGAGGTAAAGGTCAGAGGTCAAAAGTCAGAGCGTAAAAGTTGTTCGGCATGAGGAGACGCATAAGTGTATACAGGTTTCATTGCTGTACCTGAAACAGGGCATGAGCTACACCAGTTCAAAGTTTGCACTTTCGAAGGCTTCCTACAGCGCCACCCTTTGGCCGATTGTTGCGAGCTTCGCGTTTTAGCCGTTTGGCATAGTCCTCTGCCATACTGCCGAGTTTCGTAAAAAGCGACTGCACGGTCTAGCCGCTAGAGCAAAAGTGGCGGAAGAATAATAATAATAAATATAGCTGCAAGCAGCGATAAAGTGGCCAAGGCATAAATAGCAGGAAAGCAAAAAGGCATCAAGGGAAAGCAAAGAAGAAATCAAAGAAAAACTGGAAGCAGTGTTCTTCCGAACAGGTCTCCGGCAGGTCAGGTGTTTTTTTTTTGGCCTAGTGGTGACTATAATAGGCCAAAGTCAAAAGGGTACCACGTGTTCTTTGGCCTTTCACGGCAATCGGACGCTGCATGTGGGATTTGAGGCATTTTGTTCCAAAAATGGGTTTTGCAAAAATTGACCCGCTGGTGGCGCTATAACAGGCCAATGTGAGAAGGGTGGCATCTGTTCCTTGGCCTAGTGGGAATGTGCGTGCAAAATCTCACACAAATAGCAGGCTGCGTTTGAGACATTTTGTTCAAAAAGGAGCAATCCTGCAAACCTTGGAATTCAATGTTAGCCAATTAGATAGAATATGATATTGGACAAATCCGTCATGATTACATCACTGTAGAGATACTGTGTGCCCATTTGTGTGATTATCGGATAAAATCTGAAGGAGTAATATCGAAGAATGCGTTTTCGGCCTTCTGGTGGCGCTATAAATTACAGAGACTCTGCCGATTTTACACTAATCGGCATAGTTATTGGTGAAAGCACAAATTGACCTCTACACAACATGTATGCAAAAGACTATATGCAACAGACATAAAATAGTTCCAAAGAACTCCTCAAGGTTTTAACTCAATATCTTTATTTTCCAACTTTTTCATTAGTTGTCTTTGTTGAAGAGTTGGTCATCAGGTTGTAAACCTTCAAAACAGAGGGTTAACAACCTAGCCATTTTCAGGCATGTCTTTTAAATCACAATGTTTTCAAATAATTCAAGTAGTAAACGTCTTCAAATAAAGTTTTTAAACATTAAGTATTGTGAAGTCTGAACCCAAACCAGCACACGGAAACTGTTCTCAAGGTGAAAACGCAATAAGCGTTGTTTTATTCAATGGGGCGTTCCCCTAAAACATGAAATAAAGTTCTTCCCAAAACCGGGGCTTTTAACACGTCTTCAAATAAAGTTTTTAAACATTAAGTATTGTTAAGTCTGAACCCAAACCAGCACACGGAAACAGTTCTCAAGGTGAAAACGCAATAAGCGTTGTTTTATTCAATGGGGCGTTCCCCTAAAACATGAAATAAAGTTCTTCCCAAAACCGGGGCTTTTAACTCAAAATATGCTTCTTTCCAGAACTTAACAAACAGGGGTTACATTCGAAACATATGTTTCACAGTATGCTGTTGCTTCCATTAACACATGTCATTTCTCTTCCAAGACTCAGATGCAGCTCCTAATTTGCCTACAATGGGAACAGATAGAACCACCATTAGCAATGTGGCAAAATACAGAGCAAATGTGCGACAGAGGAGAACATAGTGGAGTTTTGCTTACTGCTCGATGGAAGAGTCCCTTCGAGAGCCAGCTACACAGTGAAGCAGAGCTCGGTGGTTAAGAGCAAAAACATTTGGATTGCCTGACTCGGAGAAGCTGTGTTGCGGCCAGGTGCTGACAAATCAAACTGATTGCAACAAGCAGCCATCTTAGCTGCTGCATTCTGGGAAATGTAGTTTTTCTGAAAACCAAGCAAAGCCATCAGTTAGATTCAGTTCACATGCAAAAACAGGGCCTGGATAAAAAAAAAAAGAAAAATCAACTAATCAGCCGATCTACAAGGTTAAGACAAAATAAAGTCAACAGATCTGCTGATTTGGAGGTTGTGATTTGCCATCCAATTTGCGTGATTTTAGGCCAAAATCTGTAGGAGCAGTGTTGTAAAATGTGTTTTGCAAAAATCTGTCTGATGGTGGCGCTAGAGAGGGGCATGTGTGAAATCAGGGACGGAGGTTGTGATTTGACAATCAATTTGCGTGATTTTAGGCCAAAATCTGTAGGAGCAGTGTTCGCAAATGTTTTGCAAGAATCGGCCTCATGGTGGCGCTGGAGGGCCATGTGAGAAATCAGGCAGCCAAGGAGTGTGTGCAAAGTTTGGCATGGATAGGGGCAATGGTAACGGAGATATGAATAGGGCAAAAGTATGATGTCACACGGACAGAGTGACAGCCGGTGGAGGTTTCGATAGTAACTGCGACCTAACAGTCGCAATAATACTTACATCTCTTTAGTTAAATGCTTACATTGAAGAAAGAGATGAGGCCACACCCCAAACAATAGTGGACACAGGCAATAATCCACAACTGCACACTCCTGACAATATAAAACACATTCTCACTGTAAACGATAGAACCAAAATAACACAGTAAAACGGTAAAAGAGACCATACAAAATACAAGCAAACAGTCTTACCGGTTAACAGAGCAGCACACACTCAACTCAGCAGTGTTTTGTTCAAACTGTTCAGATGGATTCAATCGGCCGACGCCCAACAAGCAACCATCTTAGCTGCTGCATTCTGGGAAATGTAGTTTTTCTGAAAACCAAACAATTAAGATTCAGTTCACAGGCAAAAAAACTAAAAAAATCAACTAATCAGCCGATCTACAAGCTTAAAACTAAATAAAGTCGACAAATCTGCTTATCTACAAGCAATAATTACATTACCGAAATGAATCTTTTTACATTCCAATCCCAAAACCAGAAACAAACATTTCCGAGCCACATGTTCACTTACCAATTATCTTAGTCACGCAGCCTCAGTGTCAATATCAGAGTTGGTCAGGTGGATCTAAAAGCAATATAGTGTGGGTTAAATATAAATGGAGCAATGCTGTTAGAAATTGGAATAGTCTTGAAATGAAATGTGTACAAACCTGCAGCAGCTCCAATGAGGTTACTGAACAAACTGAAAAAAGACTGGCTTTATACAGGGTGTGGTGATTACGAATGCTCTGCAGCTGTGACTCAGGGACCGTGGTCAAAACATTGCATGTGAAAAATAAGAATATATTCCATTTGAAAAATAAAATAAAATGACTGTAATTCCCGCTGAACCGTGGGTTACAAGTGCACAAGTGCACAGTGCACTAACCTACATTATTGCAAAGTGTGATTTAAATGTGACTTTGAATGTATGTTTTAGAGGCAGAAGAATAACGCACGCACGCACGCGCGCGCACGCACGCACGCACGCACGCACGCACGCACGCACGCACGCACGCACGCACGCACGCACGCACGCACGCACGCACGCACGCACGCACGCACACACACACACACACACACACACACACACACACACACACACACACACACCTGTGCCTAACCATTCTGCATTAGAGGTGGGATTTATGGCTATTTGAAGTGAGACAGTACCATCGATCATAAAATGTGTGTGTAAATTAAGCTACCTTGACTGTTGTTATTCATAAAACACCTAAAAAAAACAAGCAGGCAACAATGAACTCGCTCCTCCACTTGTTCTCTCTCTCTCACTCACTCACTGTACTCAGTCAGTACTCAGTGGAGTAGCAAGGAGATGTTGAATTGGGGGGAGGGGGTCTCCCCCCCAAATGAACGGCTCTCTACTGCGCGAACCGGATCCCAACGTTCACTTCAAAGAGCCGTTCAAAAGGTTTGATTCGTTCGCGAACGTCCCAGCTCTATTCTGCATCTAGCCTAAGGACCAGATCATGGGAAAACCCTACTCACGTCAGGGTGGGGGGTCCCCAGTTCAAATATGATTCTTTTTGGTTTCAGTGATATTTGGACTTACCCTCTACGGTAGTTCATCATGAAAATGTTACTTTGCATGTATGTTTTAGAGGCAGAAGAATAATTTGCATACAACTTGCAATGTTGATTGAACTATTAAAAAAGCATGTTTCAATGTTTAAAAAATCCGATCTGACAGATCTTTAGATATTGGTCCAAAGTTCATGTAAAAAAAGTTCCGGAATAAAAGCGGGTTTAAGTGTTTTACGAACTGCTCCAAAAGGCGGAAAATCGAAGGGCGGAGCTTACTTAACAAAGACACAGATGTCTTCAGCTTGAGTCAAGGCACGCGTGTAAGCAAGTTGCATGTCTTCAAACCAAACGAGGCATGACTTATGCCCCTTTAAAGTTTGAGTTTTCAAACGCTTCGTATAGCGCCCCCCTTTGGCCAATTGGAGTAAGATTGCTTTCAGTGATATTTGGACTAATCCTCTACATATTTGCCAAATGCCATGAACGTGTCACTTTGCATGTATGATTTAGAGGCAGAAGAATAATTTGCATATAACTGCAACATTGAGTGAATTATTAAAAAATAATGTTTCGCTTTAAAGAAAATCCGCCTGAGTTTTCAGACCGTATTGGTCCAAAGTTCATGTAAAAAAAGTTTCGCGCACATTACGCGAAAATCCCAGGAGGAGATACATTTTTACTGTTTTTCATATAATTCAAAATTGTGGGAGAAGTAAAGGTCAGAGGTCAAAAGTCAGAGCGTAAAAGTTGTTCGGCATGAGGAGACGCATAAGTGTATACAGGTTCCATTGCTGTACCTGAAACAGGGCATGAGCTACACCAGTTCAAAGTTTCCACTTTCGAAGGCTTCCTACAGCGCCACCCTTTGGCCGATTGTTGCGAGCTTCGCGTTTTAGCCGTTTGGCATGGTCCTCTGCCATACTGCCATGAACGTGTCACTTTGCAGTATGATTTAGAGGCAGAAGAATAATTTGCATGAAACTGCATTATACGGTTAATTATTAAAAAATAATGTTTCGCTTTAAAGAAAATCCGGCTAACTTTTCAGACCGTATTGGTCCAAAGTTCATGTAAAAAAAGTTTCGCGCACGTTACGCGAAAATCCCAGGAGGAGATACATTTTTACTGTTTTTCATAGAATTCAAAATTGTGGGAGAGGTAAAGGTCAGAGGTCAAAAGTCAGAGCGTAAAAGTTGTTCGGCATGAGGAGACGCATAAGTGTATACAGGTTTCATTGCTGTACCTGAAACAGGGCATGAGCTACACCAGTTCAAAGTTTGCACTTTCCAAGGCTTCCTACAGCGCCACCCTTTGGCCGATTGTTGCGAGCTTCGCGTTTTAGCCGTTTGGCATAGTCCTCTGCCATACTGCCGAGTTTCGTAAAAAGCGACTGCACGGTCTAGCCGCTAGAGCAAAAGTGGCGGAAGAATAATAATAACTAGAAGAGAAAATTTCTAAGAAATTTTAAGTGTGCCTGCAGCTCGCTAAGTCTGTGCAACCTTGTGTAGCGGTTGGTGTTAGCATTAGCGTTATTTCATTTGACGCAACCCGCGTGTCTGTATGACAAACGGTTCACGAGATCAAGGGTCACTTCCTGTTTGGTGAGGGGCACTTCCTGTTTGGCGAAATAGGCCCCAATTAAGGTCATGGACGATTAATGAATTAAAGCTGCAAGCAGCGATGACCAGGCCCTCGCAGCTCTACCCACGTCACAAGGCCAGCAGCCAATCAGAAACCAAACAGGAAGTCAGCCATTTCGACTAATTAGTGGCGTTTTGGAGCATTTTTGGCCGTTATCACGGGTCGCACTTTAACATTTTTGAGAAAAAAAATTGAGAAAAAAAATTTGAGAAAAAAAAATTTGAGAAAAAAAAAATTTTGAGAAAAAAAAAATTGAGAAAAAAAATTTGAGAAAAAAAAAATTTGAGAAAAAAAAATTTGAGAAAAAAAATTTTTGAGAAAAAAAAAATTTGAGAAAAAAAAAAATTGAGAAAAAAAAAAATTGAGAAAAAAAATTGAGAAAAAAAGAAAAGGTATGACACCAGCCACAAGTCTGTACGACAAACGGTTCATGAGTTATAGAGGCACTTCCTGTTTGGTGAAGGGCACTTCCTGTTAAAGAGGGGGCGAGGCTTAATCAATTACAGCTCATCCCTATTGGTCGGAAAAAGACCAAAGTTGTGTGAGCATTTTACATTTTAAATGACGTTGCTAGGCAAAAGTATGGCAGAGTTATGTGGCGCCAAAGTTTCTGGGTTTTTTTCGGAGTCCCCCATTCAAAGTCAATGGAGTTTTTGGGCGTTGTTTTTTGCGAATTACATCGCAATCGGAAAGCGGATCGGAAAGAAAAGTAATAGCACACCATTCCCGGCCGAGCCGCACATTTTGATGTATATATTGCGGGGGTGGCGTAAATCGTGCGGCAGTTATTACGTGCCGAAGTTTCCCCCATTCTAAGTCAATGGGGTTTTTTGGCGTCGTTTTTTGCAAATTACGTCGCAATGGTAACGCGGATCGGAAAGAAAAGTAATAGCACACCATTCCCGGCCGAGCCGCACGTTTTGATGTATATATTGCGTGGGTGGCGTAAATTGTGCGGCAGTTATTACGTGCAGAAATTCGTGGCGAAAGACTTAACTAGAAGAGAAAATTTCTAAGAAATTTTAAGTGTGCCTGCAGCTCGCTAAGTCTGTGCAACCTTCTGTAGCGGTTGGTGTTAGCATTAGCGTTATTTCATTTGACGCAACCCGCGTGTCTGTATGACAAACGGTTCACGAGATCAAGGGTCACTTCCTGTTTGGTGAGGGGCACTTCCTGTTTGGCGAAATAGGCCCCAATTAAGGTCATGGACGATTAATGAATTAAAGCTGCAAGCAGCGATGACCAGGCCCTCGCAGCTCTACCCACGTCACAAGGCCAGCAGCCAATCAGAAACCAAACAGGAAGTCAGCCATTTCGACTAATTAGTGGCGTTTTGGAGCATTTTTGGCCGTTATCACGGGTCGCACTTTAACGACAGTTTTTTGAGAAAAAATTGTTTTGTGAGAAAAAAAATTTGAGAAAAAAACTTTTTTGAGAAAAAGAAATTTTGAAAAAAAAATTGTGAGAAAAAAAAATCTTGAGAAAAAAAAATGTGAGAAAAAATTTTTTTGAGAAAAAAATAATTTTGAGAAAACAATTTTGAGAAAAAAAATTTTGAAAAAAAAAAAATTGAGAAAAAATTTTTTTGAGAAAAAAAAAATTAGAGAAAAAAATTGAGAAAAAAAATTTTTGAGAAAAAAAAAAATTAGAGAAAAAAATTGAGAAAAAAAAAATTTGAGAAAAAAAAAATTTTGAGAAAAAAAATTTGAGAAAAAAAAAATTTTGAGAAAAAAATTGAGAAAAAAAAAATTTGAGAAAAAAAATTTGAGAAAAAAAAAATTGAGAAAAAAAATTTGAGAAAAAAAAAATTTTGAGAAAAAAAAATTGAGAAAAAAAAAATTTGAGAAAAAAAAAATTTGAGAAAAAAAAAAAATTGAGAAAAAAAAATTTGAGAAAAAAAATTTGAGAAAAAAAAAAATTTGAGAAAAAATAAATTGAGAAAAAAAAAATTGAGAAAAAAAGAAAAGGTATGACACCAGCCGCAAGTCTGTACGACAAACGGTTCATGAGTTATAGAGGCACTTCCTGTTTGGTGAAGGGCACTTCCTGTTAAAGAGGGGGCGAGGCTTAATCAATTACAGCTCATCCCTATTGGTCGGAAAAAGACCAAAGTTGTGTGAGCATTTTACATTTTAAATGACGTTGCTAGGCAAAAGTATGGCAGAGTTATGTGGCGCCAAAGTTTCTGGGTTTTTTTCGGAGTCCCCCATTCAAAGTCAATGGAGTTTTTGGGCGTTGTTTTTTGCGAATTACATCGCAATCGTAAAGCGGATCGGAAAGAAAAGTAATAGCACACCATTCCCGGCCGAGCCGCACATTTTGATGTATATATTGCGGGGGTGGCGTAAATCGTGCGGCAGTTATTACGTGCCGAAGTTTCCCCCATTCTAAGTCAATGGGGTTTTTTGGCGTCGTTTTTTGCGAATTACGTCGCAATGGTAACGCGGATCGGAAAGAAAAGTAATAGCAACCTATTCCCGGCCGAGCCGCACGTTTTGATGTATATATTGCGTGGGTGGCGTAAATTGTGCGGCAGTTATTACGTGCAGAAATTTGTGGCGAAACTATGGACTTAATTAATTAATTAAGTATGGCGGATTACAATAAGTGTTTTGCCATTGCGTTGCATGGCAGGCACACGTAATAATAATAGTGCTGAAGTCCAATAACAATGAGTGGCCAAGGCTTTTGCCACTTCGTGGCCTTGGCCACTAATAATAATAGTAATGATGAAGTCCAATAACAATGAGTGGCCTTTTGCCACTTCGTGGCCTTGGCCACTAATAATGATCCCACAAATTTGGAGCCGTTAATAACTGCCGCACGATTTACGCCACCGCCGCAATATATACATCAAAACGTGCGGCTCGGCCGGGAATGGTGTGCTATTACTTTTCTTTCCGATCCGCGTTACCATTGCGACGTAATTCGCAAAAAACGACGCCAAAAAACCCCATTCACTTAGAATGGGGGAAATTTCGGCACGTAATAACTGCCGCACGATTTACGCCACCCCCGCAATATATACATCAAAATGTGCGGCTCGGCCGGGAATGGTGTGCCATTACTTTTCTTTCCGATCCGCGATACGATTGCGATGTAATTCGCAAAAAACGACGCCCAAAAACTCCATTGACTTTGAATGGGGGACTCCGAAAAAAAACCAGAAACTTTGGCGCCACATAACTCTGCCATATTTTTGCCTAGCAACGTCATTTAAAATGTAAAATGCTCACACAACTTTGGTCTTTTTCCGACCAATAGGGATGAGCTGTAATTGATTAAGCCTCGCCCCCTCTTTAACAGGAAGTGCCCTTCACCAAACAGGAAGTGCCTCTATAACTCATGAACCGTTTGTCGTACAGACTTGCGGCTGGTGTCATACCTTTTCTTTTTTTCTCAATTTTTTTTTTCTCAATTTTTTTTTTCTCAAATTTTTTTTTCTCAAATTTTTTTTTCTCAATTTTTTTTTTCTCAAATTTTTTTTTCTCAAAATTTTTTTTTTCTCAAATTTTTTTTTCTCAAATTTTTTTTTCTAAAATTTTTTTTCTCAAATTTTTTTTTTCTCAATTTTTTTTTCTCAAAAATTTTTTTTTCTCAAATTTTTTTTTCTCAAATTTTTTTTCTAAAATTTTTTTTTTCTCAACATTTTTTTTTTCTCAAAAATTTTTTTTCTCAAAATTGTTTTCTCAAAATTATTTTTTTCTCAACATTTCTTTTTTCTCACACTTTTTTTTCTCAAGATTTTTTTTTCTCACAATTTTTTTTTCAAAATTTATTTTTCTCAAAAAAGTTTTTTTCTCAATTTTTTTTTTCTCACAAAACAATTTTTTCTCAAAAAACTGTCGTTAAAGTGCGACCCGTGATAACGGCCAAAAATGCTCCAAAACGCCACTAATTAGTCGAAATGGCTGACTTCCTGTTTGGTTTCTGATTGGCTGCTGGCCTTGTGACGTGGGTAGAGCTGCGAGGGCCTGGTCATCGCTGCTTGCAGCTTTAATTCATTAATCGTCCATGACCTTAATTGGGGCCTATTTCGCCAAACAGGAAGTGCCCCTCACCAAACAGGAAGTGACCCTTGATCTCGTGAACCGTTTGTCATACAGACACGCGGGTTGCGTCAAATGAAATAACGCTAATGCTAACACCAACCGCTACACAAGGTTGCACAGACTTAGCGAGCTGCAGGCACACTTAAAATTTCTTAGAAATTTTCTCTTCTAGTTCTATACTGTGTTTCCGAGGCGCATTGAATCCCCCATCAGCCCTCCCCCCAAAAAGCACTTGTAGCGACTCTACAGATAGCATAAGCAGTATCATTATACACTAGGCTGCAAATACATACCACCACAAGTGTGCCTGCCATGCAATGGCAAAACACTTATTGTAATCCGCCATACTTAAGTAAGTCATTAAGTAACGTTCTTGCAAATTTGGAGCCGTAATAACTGCCGCACGATTTATGCCACCGCCGCAATATATACATCAAAACGTGCGGCTCGGCCGGGAATGGTGTGCTATTACTTTTCTAAGAGAAAAGTTGTATCGCTTAATTGATATTAATTTATTAGTGAATTAATTTTACCCATTGACTTATAATGGGAATCGCAAAAACTCACATTCAATATTTCTTTTCTCGCAAACCATAGGGGCTACAGTTTCAAAACTTGGAGAGGAGATTTATAATGATATCAAGGATTAAATAAAAAATAATTTCGTCAGTTGGCCTCATGGTGGCGCTATAACAGTCCACTTTACGTTTTGGCCTATAACTCTTGAACCGTGGGTCGGAAAATTAAAATTATTTTTTCCCTGGATTCCTTGGGTCATCACGCATCTCCCCATATAGGCCACGCCCATTTGCGTCAGGATAGATTTTCCGCCATTTTGAATTTTCTTCAAAACACACGTTTTGCTCCTTTTCCTACATATTTTCTCCAAATGTCACAAAAATCGATATACACGATCTATGGACTCATGCGATAAACATATTTAAACGATATTTTGATAGTCCATACCGTTCTTCCGTAACAGGGTTCCAAAGTTAGCGGGAGGAGCCCGTTTTGTAAGAAGTAGCCATAAATCACAAACGAAACATCCAGTCAACACCAAATTTTAACCACAAGTGGGGGGCGCTATACTGAACATATACCCAAAAGCATTTCCACTTCGACCCATAGGGGGCACCACAAACGCGCAAAACGTAACTGTTTCATGCCAAAACGTGTTTTTCAGGGGGAACGACCCTCTCAAAACGAAACACTAACACCAACCGCTACACAAGGTTGCACAGACTTAGCGAGCTGCAGGCACACTTAAAATTTCTTAGAAATTTTCTTTTCTAGTTTTTAATGCCCTCAACGACCACTTGTACACGCACTCTGTCTGAAATTACGATCATATAACACTTACCTTCAAACTCCATCTTAACCATGATACAAGAATTCAATCACCTCTATTTCTCCTACACAATTAACGTGAGGAAATTGTGTTTTATACATAATCGCTTTCATTTATTACTACTAAATAATTATTTTACATCATATTTCCACATTGGCCCAAATCATTCTTACAAAGACATGGAATATAATACTCACTATAGCATGCACCCATATTAGCACGGTAATATCTTAACTCATTACAAAAATATCGCTTTGACATTTGGACTAGAGATGGGATTTATGGCTCTTTGAAGTGAGCCACATCTCTGAGATCCGTTCCTTTCAAAGAGCCAAGACTGGCTCATTTGAGTTACTGGATTTTGATTATGATTGCAAATCACTTCAACCCAATAGCCCCATACATTTTGAGCATAGCATACATTTCTGCCATTTAGTTGATCTACAAGCTCACAATGCGTTGCGACTTTTAGTCAAATGCATTTTAAATCGAAACTTCTACTTGTGGCAAAGCTCTTCATTGCAGCATTGATACTTTTACCCAAGTACAGAATTTATTTTGAGTACTTTTTTCCACCACTGCTGTTCATTAGAAAGGAACGGCTCCCTACTGCGAACCGGATCCCATCGTTCATTTCACAGAGCCGTTCAAAATACTTGATTCGTTCACGAATGTCCCACCTGTAATTTGGACACACACTACAGCTACGCCTACGAGATTTCTTATTTCTTTCATAGGTCAAGTTCCATTGTTAACTCCACCCACACACCTCCCCAAAAAATACATTGACCTACAACACCATGATAACACCAACATTACACACAACTTTTTTGGACACTGACAAAGATGGCACACTCAACCGTCAACAGTCCAGCGGAGACAGCATTCAGACGCCATACCGTTAACTTTATTGTAAGTAATAAGCCTCCAACACGTGCTTGCCCATAACTGTTCCTGCAACATTTCACCTTGACGTCAACTTCTATGTCAAATGTGTTACTTCTTGCAGCTATTATGTGCAGAAACAGTAATTGCATATGTGTCTCTTTTGGATGTCAATTCATCCTACTTTTTGGCCAACACATCTTCTCTGACATTAATTGTGCTATGTTCCGCTTGCCTTTGGTCAGGCGATGTGCAGAAACCACAACATCCCTCGTGAGCGGTTGGTCGCACAGGCCTTTCGGTTATGCCAGAGTGCCATGACAATGTTGGCTGCCTCGACCCCCAGACCGCCTCGTCCCGGGCGCGCAGAAATGCTCCATCAACTCAATACCACGTTGCAGGAGGAATGGCGAACTCTTGACGGCATCTCCGCAGACTTACTGCTGTCCCAGGCCACAGTCAACCGTCTCCAACGAGAAGTGAACATTGAAACGGCGCCATACGGTAAACTCAACCTAAATATCAGTGTGCACTTTGCATAAAATCAGGTTTCACATTGCATTCTTCTACACATGTGCCACTAATATGTGCTTCATGTCTATGTATTCCAGTTGAAGCTATTTATGCAGAAAACTGGGAGGACGAAGAAATTCAGAGACCACCAGAAGAACTCAACCCTGTCATGGACGAGGAAAACAGAGAAGAGTGAAACATTGCCACAGCTCTGGAAGAATTGCACCCCGACGACGACCGAGAACACGAACATGACATGGACGAGGAGGACATTCACCAGCCTAACGAACCGCCTCGGTCATTTCTTGTAGATAATTTTGTGTGGTCAATTGACATTGTTTGCTGTGTGTGTATGTGTGAGTGTGTATTTTTTATTTAATCTATTTGTATATATACTTAGATGTTACCAACTTTCCTTTATTAAAATTTGCTGTGAACACATGTTTCAGCCTCTCTTTTCTGGTAACATTTGTCCTTCAGAAAAAGTATCAATACTGCACAATAATTGCACTCCATTACGCGTTAAAGTCCACAATTGAAAATGTACTCCAGTAAAATATAGCATATCGTCCTCAAAATTTACTTTAACAGTACACAGTAGTTGAAAATAGTACATGACACACTCACAACATGTCGCCTCACAACATGTTGTCAACTTGTAGATCAGCTATTTTTCACAGCTGTGATAAAATACAAGGCTAACAGGGCTTTTGTATGTTTGTAATAATACAATTAATATGTGAAGTAACTAGTCATTACAGTTTTCAACTACTTGTAATGAATGAAATACAAAAATTCGATCCAAGACGAAGTGACAAAGACTTAAGGTATACTTTATGATTTAGAGCATCAGCTTGGAGATCTGCTAGATTCTCATTATTAACGCCACAGAAATGATTATGATAGTCTACTAGTCTAGGCATAAACTTCCTCTATACTTCAATAAAAAGTACAGCCGACATCTAATGAAACCCCTCTTTGCTGTACTCATTAATCACTATGACGTATATTCTAATTGCCATTATATGTGCAAATACATGCTGGCCTTTGTTTTTAAACATCTCTATTTCACACAAGAATGTTTGACAACCACAACAGAGGAATCAAACACCTTATCAATAGCAGCACATGCGCGTTGATAACTCACACTGAAGAAACACATTATTACACATACATTCATCATGTCAAACATACATTTTGGACAAACCACATTTCCTGACATCATAAACTGCAACACTAACATAATATTTAACCCACTTCAAAGACGTATCACACTTTACACCAGCTATACAAAGCCTGTTGACTGATAGATACACATAGATGGTGCAGCCTCAATCTGCCCTCCAAACATACCAGGTCACACAACACCACCTGCTGTTCACAAAGAGCAAACGCACATAGCGGACTCTGCCCGAAAAATCATTTTCGTACACATACTTTCCTTACACATTAAACACATCGTCTTACATGACCAGACCACATTCCACACACAAATAAAAACAGTTGACAACAAAACACCTACAATTTCCTAGAATTGAAAAAAGTAATAATCAAAGGTATTTCTTACAAAGCTAACACCTTCATACATTTCTTTGCCTTTCTCAAGAATTACCACAAAAACACAAAATCAAAAATATAATTATCCGCATGTCTGTCTGTCTGTCTGTCTGTCTGTCTGTCTGTCTGTATGCCTGCCTGCCTGCCTGCCTGCCTGCCTGTCTGCCTATCACTTTGTCTCAATGATCACTGTCACGACATTTCTCCAAACTGACTTGACAACTTGACCTAAATCCCCATCACCATTGGCATATGGATAGATCTGACATGACTGCAAAGCCCCTTCACACTTTCACAAATCCTATCCTATATATTATCCTTTTTATGGTATATCAATTCTACATCTAGCAAATGCATATTCTACATCTACCATGAGAAATGTCTATACTGCATCTACCGTGACACAAAATTTACAGTTTTTCATGATTGTTAATACACAAAAGATTAATATTTGCCACAATTTTTCACAACTTTCACTTCATGTACCTATTGCTTGACTTGATTTGGCACTACTTCGCACTCACTTTTCATGATTAGACTCAATTTCTCCTTATTTACACTCCGATACACACACTGTTCAGTTGTTCACACTGTTGAGAAGGCAGTGGCCTCACAGTGTAGGCAAACAGACAGGATTAACCATCACATACACTCATAATATCAGAAAACAATATCAAAATCACAGAGGTTTCCTTTTCTCAGAAGGCATTCAATCCAATACTCATGAGCTCCACCTTCTTGCCTGAAGACAACTCTTAATGTGAAGCAGGAAAAGAAGTAAACCAGAATCAAATACATCATTTGGAAGAACACATACCCACTTTTAACATCTACATCACTTCCTTTACAAAAACACTACACATTTAGAGAATGTAGAAGAAAGTTTTATTAGATCATTGTTTGCATCTTATCTCTCCTATAGTACCAGATCAATACACCATGGAATTGTCCATGACAAGACAGACAGACAGACAGACAGACACACAGACAGACAGACAGACAGACAGACAGACACACAAATACATTTCTACCACTACACATTATGTCATGTTGGTTCAACTGCTTTTTCCCTCATTTAACACCCGCTTACAAGCACACTTCACACTTTACTGCTGCTGTCATCTTCTTCTTCACACCTTCCAGCCAACACCCTATAACACACATTTCAGATTGCTATTACACCATAATGAGCATCATGCATGTGCTACCCACATAGCAAGTGTCATAGCCCCACCTTGTGTTCAACATTAGATACTGCACCTCTTATGTCTCTACCACTAAATAAGTCTACCTACACAATATATCGTGTAATGTGTCGCACGTCTACTCATGCATCTTTTCTACAAATAAATTGTCCTATTCTAACTCTGTAATTGTTATACTCTGCTCACCCTGCCAATCAAACACACACCCTTGACACCATTCCTTCCCTGCATTCGCCTTTACGTTTACCTGTAAATCACTCCACACAAACACCCCACTCTTGGCTGCAAACGTTCTTACAACTCAAAACACAAATAGTTTGAAATACACATACACCTAAGTACTAATATTACAGGCCAAACAAAATTAAGAAACAAATAATGCCCCTGCACATCATATATCTTAAGATGTTCACTTGTCAACCACATAATACCTCTGCCTGATATCTTAGCTATGTATTGTCATTGCATGACTTTATTTGGAAAATAGCAACACACACATAAAAGGACCCACACACACACACACACACACACACACACACACACACACACACACACACACACACACACACACACACGACACATTGACACATACAAAACAAAAGCCAACTCGATGACACACACACAAACAAACATACAAACAGAAAAACTGACACACAGACACACAGAAAAACGCGCGCGCACACACACACACACACACACACACACACACACACACACACACACACACACACACACACACACACACACACACACACACACACACACACCTTTTATTACCAATCCATCCTTACACATCACACAAATACATTACATTCACAACCACATTTTCACCACAAATAAACACTTGCAAAGCACAGGGGTGGCATACTCAACGAATCCCCAACAGCATTTCCACTTGGCCACATGGTGGCGCTATAACAGACCACTTGCCTCGTAACTCTTGAACCGTAGGTCGAAAAATTAAAATATTTTTTCCCTGGATTCCTTGAGTCAAGACGCATCTCCCCAAAAATGCCCCGCCCATTTGCGTCTGGATAGATTTTCCACCATTTTGAATATTCTCCAAACACACTTTTTATTCCTTTTACTACTTATTTTCGTCAAATGTCAAAAAAACTAGTACACTTGATCTAGCAACCCACGCAATAAACATAGTCAAGGGATATTTCGATAGTTCACACCGTTCGTTCGTAACGGGCTGCCACATATAGCGGGAGGGGCCCGTTTGGCAAAAAATGCCATAACTCACAAACAAAAGGTCAAGCCAAAACTGAATTTCAACCACAGGTTGCGGGTGGCATACTCAACAGATCCCCAAAACCATTTCCACTTCGACCCATAGGTGGCGCCACAAACGCGCGAAACGTAACCGTTTCGTGCCAGAACGCATTTTTCAGGTGGAACGACCATCTCAAAACTTAACACAGACAACTTGGTGGATTGCGTCACCGTCCAAACTCCACATTTAGCGACCTGCAGGCACACTTGTCAAAATTGACTCTGTCAACGGAATGCAGAGAGACAGACAGCACTCGTGAGCCCACTGGTTAAACATGCAAGATTAGTACCACGTTTAGCTTTATAACATCCCTGTCCAATGTTCGCTGATGTGATCCGTTGTTGTGTCACTGGACTGGAGCACGCTGCGTGATATTATGATCCACATTCCACACCCGTTTGTTCTTCTTGTCAAGTCTGCGACGGAATTGATTTAAACAAAGCAGAAGCTTCCACGCTTTAACTACACACACGTATGAACTACAACAACGATACTGGGCGTGCAGCTAGCGATTAAAACAAAGTATTTGACACTGTTTCACAACTTGTTACTGTAGCAGGCAGAACACTCTTCTGCTGCTGCTGTTCCCTCTGCAAAGATAGGCTGGAGCCTGATTTATACTTGGCAGCTCGACGGTGTCGCGCACGCACCTAAATAGCAGACCTACAAGCTCACAACGCGACGCGTTGTGACTCAAATATCTACGTTTTGAAACATTTTGGCTAGAAATGGCAAAATCCTAGATTATATTCATACAATATAATAATAATACAGGTCAAGGATCCTTAACTGAGAAGAGAGAGATCAAGCAGGGACCCCCACTGTAGGCTATTTTAGACTACTGTAGGCTATTATATAAAACTGTTGCAGATTAAAACTTGTCAGAGACTTGTTTGACAGCACTATTTCTCAAGTGACATTAATACATTACTATGTTGTGTTTATTTGTTCACACATTATCTTTTCTATTAATATGATGGATTTATGTTATTCATTATAATCCATGAATTATTATCTCTTAAACCCTCAATAAGTGTTAATGTATTGGCTAATGTTCCCCCATAGGGTTGCTACTTGCTAGGGTTCAATTGGTTACTGTAAAAACTAACTATTAATATTTGGCCGCTTCACATAACTCTGAGGACCCTAGGGGTCCCTGACCACCTGTTGAGGATGTAATGATATATAATAATGATATAGTATTAATCAAACAATTTTACCAGCCAGCAAGGAGTGTTCTCCCAGATTTCAATAAGTTGGATTGTTAGACAGAGCCTAGTACTACAGTGAAACAATAAATTGTTTGGAAATTAAATGTAATGCATTTTTAGTAATTTTTTTGGGGGGAAATTTACATGGGCTTTAATATAAATCCTTTGCATTGTGTTGAATCGCACCGAATCGTGAATCGTATCGCATCGTATCGGGGTCAGGGGTGTATCGTGATGTATCGTATCGGCAAGATTTCAATGTATCGCAATTATATCGTATCGCTGGGAGTGTATCGTGATGCGTATCGTATCGCCTCAGTGGTCGAGATTCACATCCCTAGTAAGTAGGGTTAAGTATTTGTATTTTTCTTTTTGTTAGGGTTTCAGATTAGGGATATTTTCTTTTCAGTGCAGTGGTTTTTCAAATGTAAACCAGCACCTCGAAGCCTTTTCTCAACACTTGAAAAAAAGCAGAAAAGTAGAGATTTTGTCTCTGACTAAAAAAATTATAAAAGAAACCTTTTTTGGAAAGTCGTTGTCCTATCCTTTTATGTTGCGTTCTCCTGACCCTAGCGGGTCAGTCGTAACAGTGTGTGTGTGTGTGTGTGTGTGTGTGTGTGTGTACAGTACTTGGTGGTGAACCATGTCCTGCTGCTGTTGTGGCGATGGCAAGTTTAGCTTTAACTCCAGCAGGTGGCAGTAATGAAATACGATGGCTGCAGAAGCTCTTAGGCCACCACAGCCTCAGCAGAAGTTCTCCAAGGGCGCTTGGTGGTGTTTTAGATTTTTTGAGTCAGACATACGCTCTTGAAAAATGTGGGGACTGCTCTCTAGACTGCTCTCTGCCATTGTCAATCCACCACCGGTGTTACCTACTCTTTGGCTGTCAAGCAAAGCACTTGACATCAAGACCTATAAGGTCTATGCCATGGTGATGCTTACAGGCACCGAAAACTTGTACAACTTTGTCCAGCTGCAACCCTGGACCGACAGAGTGTGCCTGAGGTTCCCACTCGTTGTCCCGGAATTCGGCCGTAAGTAACCAACACTCGCTAACGTCTAGCTAATTAGGCTATTGCTAGGTTAGCTAATGTTGCTAGGTTTTCTAGGTCAACAAGAGCGTTAATCTTTGATTCTTGATCTTTGATGTTTATATGTCTATGTTTATGTCTCACTTATGCCTGAGGCATAAGTTGTCCAAGGCCCGAGGTGAGAATTAGGAGTTGCGGGACCAGCTGCAGCTGGTGCGTATCTACCTCCATGTCACCCGCACATCGTCCAGCAGAGGACTGGGAGGGAGAATATTCCCAGCAGGAGAGTGCCCCCCATGCTCAAGCTGAGAGCTTGGAGGTAGACATGGTGTCACCGGCACTGGCGCCTGTTCTATGGAGCCAAGGGGAGCAACGGCTCCCCCAGATCTGCAGCCCCCCCCCCCAGGAATATTGCGTGCCGATCAAACAACGTGAAGTGCTTTTGCGTACTTATTTAATTATTTATTTAGCGTCAGACCCTAGCTCTGGCGTCACTTACTGCACGTTAACACGTACGTCCTTTAAGTAGACCTAAAAATAAAAGTAGGGTGTTGACTAATCATTACAAGTGTCTCTTATTTCTCTTATTTTGAGATCCGATTTTAGAGGAAGTCCGTCTTAACCCAGCTGCCATGACACTCGAAACTCTAGTGTAACCAAGTAAAAGTAAACACGGACCCACGTGGATTAAAAACAATAAATTATAGCCACCACAGTTCATATTTACGATAGGATATTTAAACCATGCAGTGACTTAAACAAGAACACACTTTGGAAATACGGCACGTTAACCTCTCGGAATCTCCGTAGCAGCATACAGTATGTGAGTAGAGGATCTCATCTGATCTGTCTCTCTGTCTGTCTCTCTCATGCTGGTTTATGTCGCATCACAAGGCTTTCACGTTGTGGGAGCAGAGCTTGCAGCTCCAATACAACGCTTGCTGTGCAGTTATCAGGTGCAAAAGACGAGATCGGCCATCGCCGGCGTCTTTTCTCTTTACTAGGCTATTATTTATATTGTCTTGCATGAGCAACTACGAGGTGTGCACTGTGCAGCATATCTTGATACAATCTGCCATAGTTCTCCATCTATTCATCATTGCTTTTAAAAATGGCACTGTTGAATAGGATAACTATTTAATGTGCAGCTCTGCAGCTCTGAAAGGCTTGCATAGACCTAGTGTTCTATTTATTTGTTCATGTCAGAGCCTATTAAAAAAAAGGTGCGCACCAAGCAACACATCCAGGTCCTCCCCTGAAGCCCCAAAGACACCCGAAAATGACTTAATAAAGGACGACTTTATAACCGCAAATAACCGATTTTCGCGGTTATTAAAAAAAAAAAAAAAAAAAAAAAAGATTCCAGGATTTGTGCTCCCCCTAGTGGGGACAGAGTTAGGCGCCGGTGGTCACCGGACCTGGAGAGCTCCATGTCAACCGCCCAACGTCCAGCAGAGAACTGGGAGGAAGAAGACCCGGTATGCCAGGAAGCGGAACCAGCAGGCACATGCACACATAGACATGAAAGGGGGCTTGAGCCCCTGCCCTTTTACCCGTCTGTAAAAAGTGCCCTCTCCAGACCATGAATGCCGTTTTCCATGCCGTACCCGAGGGCAGCATTCAAGAGAATTGCCTTGTCCAAACTCTCCTGAACTTGAACGCAGCAACTTATGTTGAAAGAATTGCCCTCACTGTGTAGAATCCAAGAAATCCATGCCGTTAACTTCTCTATTGTATTAGGCTCAGACCATAGAAATACAATCATTCAAATCTCCATACTGCTATGATGGATAAAACTACATATTTGGGCCTGTTTGGGGGACACAGACTGAAGTCAATTGTTCAAAAATGGCACATCTAAAAACCGAAACAAGAGAAAGTTAAAAATGGGGTATTCGGTGTACTGAGTACTTAAATTAACCATTTTATACTTTTACTTTACTAATCTAGCTGGCGAAAAAGGGGCGAAAAGCAGCCACTGGAAAAAGTGTGGCATATGAGATTGCAAATAAGTAAATGTTCTTTGAGGGTGCCTTATTACAAACCTTGTTGGCCCATTTATACGTTGGCAATTCAAAAATAGCAGATCTAAAAACCGGAAAAAAGATAAATGAGGAAAATAAATGAATGGGGCATTCTGTGTAATGAGTACTTTCATACCTTGCGCTGTTGCTACTTCTCCTTCAAGCCAGGTAGAAGCCCAAAAAGACACTCCCCCAGGAACCTCCATGGCAGCAGCACAGTTAAGGCAATAACACACAATTGCCAGGAAAGAAATATGTACTGTATGTGGGGGTAAAAAGCACGCTCGGTAATGTTGTCTTTTAAAATGTATAGGTGTTTAAGAGTAGGCACAAAGCCAAAAAGTCTGGGTCTAAACTCTAAGCCTTTGCAGTTGTATCCACGACTACCTAACTGAGGGTGCGTTCGGAAATGCGCAACGGGTGTGTGCTCAGTGTAGTGAGTGCAGTGGGCGGTGACATTGTAGAGTGCATTCTGTGTGGATTATTTATGAATGACCAGTTGAGACAGCTGTGTGCTTTTTCCGTCGGAAAACTTTCTGAGAAGCAGCAGTTGCTAACGTAACGTCGCTAAAAATATCGGCCAGGGGCTCTCGCGGGGGTTAATCCGTCCATGGGGTGAAGTCAACAAAATTGCCCGGGAATCGTGGGATCTACCTCCTTTTCAATGACTCTGAGTCTGTTCCCCATCACCCCAGAAGAGTCCAATGCCATGGCTGCCAGAGAGGCCTCCGCATTGGTGACTGGGCCTTGCAATGAATGTGCCAATAGGGAAGCCTCAGGGGTCTATCCCTACACGGGAATATTAACAACGAGAGGGAAGGCGAAACAAGTAAGCCAATCCTTGCTTTCTCCCAAATACTCTTGGTCTGTTAATCATTTTTGATCACTAATAAGCTAGACTTTTCCACTGTTATTAGCTTATAACACACATTATTAGTTAAACAGCCATTGCATCACACACAGAATAAACAATCAGTATTCAAACTGCATCATAATAAATGCATTTCACTTGGTCAGGCGAGGGACTGTTATGGAGTGAGCCTTTTGGATAGTTGAACAAAATTCATATGCGTGTACTTTTAAAACCTTTTTATTTTATTTGTTTTATTCCAGGCCCTAGTTCAGTAGAAAGCATGTCAAACATGGTAATTAATGTATATTTTCTGGGTGTTACGATTACATTTCCAATTACTCTGCTCTCCCTCTGCCGTGCCTGGGGAGACAATGGACTGACCTCATGCTTCCTTCTATGCATGAGGAGTCCAAGTTGCTTCTTTTCACCTGACAGTGGAGATTTCCCTGGTATGGAATTAGCGTGTGGAAGGAACACGTTATTCCAACCAGTTCCTTTCCCCTCCATCAGGCGCCCTGGCTGGCCAGGGGGAGGCATTATTGAGACCAGGATTACTGCATGTTTTTTGTGAGGGTATCAACCCTAGGAAGCATGGAGAGAACATGCAAACTTCACACAGAAAGGCCCTATCGTCAAACCCACCTAGGGTGTGGGCGCTGATGACGCGGAGGGAGGAACACGCCGCCAGTGCCCACAGCGCCACCGTGCCCCCAACAATTACGTTTCAATGCCTTTTTTGAAAGACAGCAACAGCATCAGTTCAATGTTTCAAAATGTGTTATTCTAATAAGGAATATTTATTTACCATTAAGATGCCCTCAAGGGTGAGAAGCTTTTTGGGGCGAGGTCGTGCACATGGGCACGTGCACATGGGCTTGTGGGGTGGGTGATGGCAGACTTCTGGGCGAGTTCTTTTTTCTCTTGTTTTTTAGCAAATCTGCCCACTTTGTGACCAGCGGTTTCCACCAAATATGATCGAGTCTCATGCAAGTTGGTGTGGTGATACAGCCTATAAATTAGGAATGGGCATACTAGCCTTTTTTTTTAGCAAATCTGCCCACTTTGTGACCAGCGGTTTCCACCAAATATGATCGAGTCTCATGCAAGTTGGTGTGGTGATACAGCCTATAAATTAGGAATGGGCATACTAGCCTTATTCCAGTTAAATTCTAAAAGGAACGTTTATTGTGAATACGACACTTTTTCCCCCTTCATTTCGCCAGCTCAAAGTCAGAGCTCAGAGGAGAAGGCAGGCCCATTGCATTTGATGAGAGATACAGGTGAGATACGGGCGCCCGAACTGCTATCCTTTATGGGAAATCTCCTTGTACCTGTCCAAGCGTTTGCCATTGTTTCAAGTCAACAAACAATAAGAGAGCAGCAACACTGGTAAGCAAGTCAACACACAATAAGAGAGCAGCAGCACTGGTAGGCACATATTAATTCAATATTGACCGTGTCTTCTAGCATATAGCCTACACGTTTTTATATGGTATAATTTCAGGAATACCGTCTTACTTTATGCAGCTATTCCTGCTAGTTAAACTCACTAGGAAACTTCAGTGGTCTGCTAAGAGTTAGCAGACCACTGTTACTCGCGTTTGTGTTTGTCATTGTTTTAACAATTCTGGGCCGGGTGGCCGTCTTGAGAGTTTAACCAAATGGACCTGTGCGTCGTGGCACACTGTGTGTTGATGCGGACTTTGCTATTTCTTCATAAAGATGTCACCACCAACGCGTTTAGAGCTTAATGGTGTATAAAGCGTTCATTCAGATGTAGCCATGACGTTCCCCTTGATCTGTTCAACTTTCTTCTTCTACAAAATGTTCGGCCGGCCGGCCGAATAGACCGGACGGCCATCGCCCTTACTCCCCCCCCCCCCCCACACACACACCTTTATGTCTACTGACCTTGTCATTGGCTTATAACACACATTACTAGTAAAACATCACACACAGAATAAACAATCAGCATTCAAACTGCATCATAACTCTAATAAATGCATTCCACTTGGTCAGGCGAGGGCCTAGTTCAGTGGAAAGCATGTCAAACATGGTAAGAAATTTATATTTTCTGGGTGTTACGATTACATTTCAATGCCTTTTTTTAAATACAGCAACAGCATCTGTTCAATGTTTCAAAATTAGTTATTCTAAGAATATTTATTTACCATTAAGACGCCGGGTGAGAAGCTTTTTAGGGTGAGGTCGCGCACATGGACACGTGCACATGGACTCGTTCGTACACATGGGCTCGTGCTGGCCCTTTGGCATGATGACCAAATTAATACACTGGAGCGCTTCCTACCTCCGGTTCAGTAGAGTAGAGCCTAGTTTTCGTTTTGAGCATGTGACTAACATCAGCTTACTGTTTGAAGGGGGAAAGGATCACCTTATCCCCTCTACATTGGGGCTCTTGGTGGACAGTGACCTGTTTGTGGTGGCTGGGAGGATAATCGGACATTGCTGGGAGGATAATCGGACATTGCTGGGAGGATAATCGGACATTGCTTCTTATTACATGATGGCCCACAACTCCGTGGGCTAAGCAACGCGGTGGTCCATCTTCTAAAGCATAATGACCAGGACACTGCTACAGTAGAACTGGCAGATGTGTCCGATCTTAATATCAGGGCCATCCTTCAAAAGGTAAATTTGACCCAAGTAAATATTAAGTGTGTCCACATTAATAAGTTCATCTTCTATTCAACTGGATTATACCCTCATTCCCATCTTGCCATTTTCATCTACACATCTTCTATGTGTCTTAAAGCTTGACGGACATGAAGAACTGGCAGAGGAGGAGACGGGTGAAGTCAACAAAATTGCCCGTGAATCATGGGATTTACCTCCTTTTCAATGCGATCATTGGAAAACCAGATGACATGGCTGCCAGAGAGGCCTCCGCATTGGTGACTGGGCCTCGCACTGAATGTGCAAATAGGGAGGCCTCACACGGGAATATTAACAACGAGAGGGAAGGGGAAGGCGAAACAAGTAAGCCAAACCTTGCTTTCTCCCAAATACCTCCAAATATCCCCCCCGAGAGAGGCCGAATATAGCACCGGCCGTCTGAATTTACTACCGGCCGGCCGGCCATCGCCCTTACTCCCCCCCCCCACACACACACCTTAATGTCTACTGACCTTGTCATTGGCTTATAACACACATTACTAGTAAAACAACCATTGCATCTCACACAGAATAAACAATCAGCATTCAAACTGCATCATAACTCTAATAAATGCATTCCACTTGGTCAGGCGAGGGCCTAGTTCAGTGGAAAGCATGTCAAACATGGTAAGAAATGTATATTTTCTGGGTGTTACGATTACGTTTCAATGCCCTTTTTGAAATACAGCAACAGCATCAGTTCAATGTTTTAAAATGAGTTATTCTAAGAATATTTATTTACCATTAAGACGCCGGGTGAGAAGCTATTTAGGGTGAGGTCGCGCACATGGGCACGTGCACATGGACAATGTGCACATGGACACGTACACATGGGCTTGTGCTGGCGCTTTGGCATGATGACCAAATGAATACACTGGAGCTCTTCCTACCTCCGGTTCAGTAGAGTAGAGCCTGAGCATGTGACTAACATCAGCTTACTGTTTGAAGGGGGAAAGGATCACCTTATCCAGCGGCGGGCTGGCCGTCTGGCGTACCGGGCAGATGCCCGGTGGGCCGCCGGGGGAGGGGCCGCACTGGGGCCGGTGGTCACCACGTAAAAAAAAAAAAAAAGAAATTATAATAATTACGGTAGCTGAGAGGCCGCGTGGCCCGCGTTTTTGTGTGCGCGGCCACACTCACCATTACGGTAGCAGAGGGACGTCACATGATTGGCCCACTAGCTTGTCTGTCAAGTCAATACCTGGGCCAGCCCGGCCCAGCAGCGCCAGCGGCCCTATCACAGGCTACAGTGGCCACCCACATGTTGCTACAATCCCTCCTCCCCCAGCCGGTCTTAGAGTGGAGAGGAGAGTGGAGGGAAGAGGAGTGTGCAGAGAGAGAGAGAGAGACAAACAAACAAAACAACGTACAAATTCAACGAAAACAAACAGAGAAAATGGAGGAGAGTCAGGAGACCAAAAAACGTAAAATGAAAGGTGGTCAGGAGAAGCTGAGGGAGAAGAAAAGAAAAGCTTTGGCAGCAGATGCTGCTACAAGTAAAAAGATCACGGAGATGTTTTCTGCTGCAGGAGGGCCGAAGCAACCTGCTGCTGGGCCGAGCACCAGTGATGAACAGCCTGTGGTGTCGAGTTACAGTTTGCCGACTCAGTGCGAGTCAGACTCAGAGAGTGAAGCGACAGCGGAGGCTGCTAGTACCGAGGACGTTGTAACAGTGCAGGAGGAGGAGGAGGAGAGAATTATACTTGTTGATGAGGAAGGCTTGCCACCACCATTACGTGAAGGAGCAAGTGGTGATGTGGTAAGCATGGTGGGGCTTAGTGTGCCCCCCAGCAAACAAGCATGGTTTGAAAAAAAAAAAGCAAAACGCATGGTGTGTTGTGGAAATAAATAAATACATACATATGCCCCTGCTACCCATGTCATGATGACTGGTAAAACAAAAGTATCAAGATCAACAAAATGGTTCAGAAATGTTGTTTAGCTCTATCTATGAACACAGTTCAGCTGAATCAATCATGAATAAATAATACATAATTATTAACTAGAAACTGTCTGCAAGTTTGCAACTGCATGTGCATGGTGTGGTCTGACTATGTGCCTGTGGTGGTGTGTGTGTAATATGTTGCACCTATGCACTTATGTAATGTATTGCCTGGAAAACAATCATATTCATCCTGAGTCATTAAGCCCCATTTTATGTCTCACAGTCACAACTCTCATGAGGAGGAACACGCCACCAGTGCCCACAGTGCCACCGTGCCCCCAACAATTACGTTTCAATGCCTTTTTTGAAAGACAGCAACAGCATCAGTTCAATGTTTCAAAATGTGTTATTCTAATAAGGAATATTTATTTACCATTAAGATGCCCTCAAGGGTGAGAAGCTATTTGGGGCGAGGTCGTGCACATGGGCAAGTGCACATGGGCTTGTGGGGTGGGTGACGGCAGACTTCTGGGCGAGTTCTTTTTTCTCTTGTTTTTTAGCAAATCTGCCCAATTGGTGACCAGCAGTTTCCACCAAATATGATCGAGTCTCATGCAAGTTGGTGTGGTGGTACAGCCTATAAATTAGGAATGGGCATACTAGCCGCATTCCAGTTAAATTCTAAAAGGAACGTTTATTGTGAATATGACACTTTTCCCCCCTTCATTTCGCCAGCTCAAAGTCAGAGCTCAGAGGAGAAGGCAGGCCCATTGCATTTGATGAGAGATACGGGTGAGATACGGGCACCCATGGGCATCCTTGTACCTGTCCAGGCGTTTGCCATTGTTTCAAGTCAACACACAATAAGAGAGCAGCAGCACTGGTAGGCACATATTAATTCAATATTGACCGTGTCTTCTAGCATATAGCCTACACGTTTTTATATGGTATAATTTCAGGAATACTGTCTTACTTTATGCAGCTTTTCCTGCTAGTTAAACTCACTAGGAAACTTCAGTGGTCTGCTAACAGTTAGCAGACCACTGTTACTCGCGTTTGTGTTTGTCATTGTTTTAACAATTCTGGGCCGGGTGGCCGTCTTGAGAGTTTAACCAAATGGACCTGTGCGTCGTGGCACACTGTGTGTTGATGCGGGCTTTGCTATTTCTTCATAAAGATGTCACCACCAACGCGTTTAGAGCTTAATGGTGTATAAAGCGTTCATTCAGATGTAGCCATGACGTTCCCCTTGATCTGTTCAACTTTCTTCTACAAAATGTTCGGCCGGCCGGCCGAATAGACCGGCTGGCCGGCCGAATATAGCACCGGCCGTCTGAATTTACTATCGGCCGTCCGAGGTACTACCGGCCGGCCGGCCATCGCCCTTACTCCCCCCCCCCCACACACACACACACACACCTTTATGTCTACTGACCTTGTCATTGGCTTATAACACACATTACTAGTAAAACATCACACACAGAATAAACAATCAGCATTCAAACTGCATCATAACTCTAATAAATGCATTCCACTTGGTCAGGCGAGGGCCTAGTTCAGTGGAAAGCATGTCAAACATGGTAAGAAATTTATATTTTCTGGGTGTTACGATTACATTTCAATGCCTTTTTTTAAATACAGCAACAGCATCTGTTCAATGTTTCAAAATGAGTTATTCTAAGAATATTTATTTACCATTAAGACGCCGGGTGAGAAGCTATTTAGGGTGAGGTCGCGCACATGGGCACGTGCACATGGACTCGTACACATGGGCTCGTGCTGGCGCTTTGGCATGATGACCAAATTAATACACTGGAGCGCTTCCTACCTCCGGTTCAGTAGAGTAGAGCCTAGTTTTCGTTTTGAGCATGTGACTAACATCAGCTTACTGTTTGAAGGGGGAAAGGATCACCTTATCCCCTCTACATTGGGGCTCTTGGTGGACAGTGACCTGTTTGTGGTGGCTGGGAGGATAATCGGACATTGCTGGGAGGATAATCGGACATTGCTTCTTATTACATGATGGCCCACAACTCCGTGGGCTAAGCAACGCAGTGGTCCATCTTCTACTGCATAATGACCAGGACACTGCTACAGTAGAACTGGCAGATGTGTCTGATCTTGATATCAGGGCCATCCTTCAAAAGGTAAATTTGACCCAAGTAAATATTAAGTGTGTCCACATTATTAAGTTCATCTTCTATTCAACTGGATTATACCCTCGTTCCCATCTTGACATTTTCATATACACATCTTCTATGTGTCTTAAAGCTTGACGGACATGAAGAACTGACAGAGGAGGAGACGGGTGAAGTCAACAAAATTGCCCGTGAATCATGGGATTTACCTCCTTTTCAATGCGATCATTGGAAAACCAGATGACATGGCTGCCAGAGAGGCCTCCGCATTGGTGACTGGGCCTTGCACTGAATGTGCAAATAGGGAGGCCTCAGGGGTCTATCCCTACACGGGAATATTAACAACGAGAGGGAAGGGGAAGGCGAAACAAGTAAGCCAAACCTTGCTCTTTCTCCCAAATACCTCCAAATATCCCCCCCGAGAGAGGGCGAGTGCAGCCGCGGCCGGCCGGTATATTCGGCCGGCCGAATAGACCGGCCGGCCGGCCGAATATAGCACCGGCCGTCTGAATTTACTAGCGGCCGTCCGAGGTACTACCGGCCGGCCGGCCATCGCCCTTACTCCCCCCTCCCCCCCCCCCCCCCCCCCACACACACCTTTATGTCTACTGACCTTGTCATTGGCTTATAACACACATTACTAGTAAAACAACCATTGCATCTCACACAGAATAAACAATCAGCATTCAAACTGCATCATAACTCTAATAAATGCATTCCACTTGGTCAGGCGAGGGCCTAGTTCAGTGGAAAGCATGTCAAACATGGTAAGAAATGTATATTTTCTGGGTGTTACGATTACGTTTCAATGCCTTTTTTGAAATACAGCAACAGCATCTGTTCAATGTTTCAAAATGTGTTATTCTAATAAAGAATATTTATTTACCACTAAGATGCCCTCAAGGGTGAGAAGCTAATTAGAGTGAGGTCACGCACATGGGCACGTGGGCATGGACTTGTGCACATGGGCTCGTGCTGGCGCTTTGGCATGATGGGATCAACTTTTACCAAAGCGATGCACAGACCTCCCCGCGGTCCAAATGAATACACTGGAGCGATCCCTACCTCCGGTTCAGCCAATCAAAAGCTTCCGTGGGCGGGTCTTGGCGTACCCATGTTGCTGTCTTGATACGCGCGCTTAAGTTGGACAAAATGGGGCCATATTTTCCCAAATATCGAGATGGCTGACGACTGCAGGTTTTCATAGCAAATGCGACCTACAATTGCAATAACTTAAATGGGGCAGATAGCCAACATGTTAAGTTTGTTATGTTCTTAGTTCTCGTATCAGTCATGAAAGCTAATATTTAAGGCCAATGCAGTGTCAACTGTTAGGATGTTTGTACATCCTTTGTATGACATGTTTGGATACAGCAGCAGTTGCCAAGGTGTTTTCTGGCCTCTATGCTTAGAGCTCCACTGAGGTAGGGATGCACAGATTTTCTTTTTCTATTTCGATCCGATATATTAATTTGGCTATTTCCCGATAACCGATACAATACCCGATATTTACAGTAGGCTACATAGCATTATAAAAAATGCTAACTAACTGGCTGCCGAACGATGGCTGATACGATGGCTCCACGATAGTCTTATCGTGGAGATTTAATTCATCGTGATATCGTCCTCCGTCATGCACTGGGATCAATTTACCTTTTATTTGCAGAGCTGCATATAATATAAACAACTGACAGTTTGCAACTTGTTCAAAATGCGGCAGCCAGAGTTTTAACTAAAGCTAAGATGAGAGAACATATTACTCCAGTCTTAGCGTCGCTACACTGGCTCCCGGTTGTTTTTAGGATTGATTTTAAAATTATTTTACTTGTTTATAAAGCTCTAAATGGTCTGGCACCTTCGTACCTCTATGACTGCCTGCATAGATACGTTCCAAACCGCCCACTCAGGTCTTCTAGTGCTGACCTACTCGATGTGCCTAAAATGAAATATAAAAAATATGGTGAAGCAGCTTTCTGCTTCTACGGACCGACAGTTTGGAATAAACTCCCACTACACCTAAGACAGGCAGCCTCTGTGGATAGCTTTAAAGCACAGCTCAAGACCTATTTCTTTACTCTTGCTTTTAGCTGAATTTTTTTTTTTTATCTCTTTGATGCTATTGACGTCCACACTGTTCTGAAATTGTTCTTCAATGTTTTATGTTTTTATTGTTCTGCTTTATTGTATTCATGTGTATTTTATTTTTTCTGTTAAGTAACTGTGCTTCATTTTCTGCTCTGTAAAGCACTTTGAGCTGCATTTCATGTCATGAAAGGTGCTATACAAATAAAGCTTTATTATTATTATTATTATTATTATTATATCTGGTACCACTTAACACGTTGCAGTCCGAAATAGAATGGTGGTTGGTGGATTAGCCATGAAATTTCTATTATTGTATTGTGATCTGAGACATAATATTATGTTTATAAACACGAGCCCGCCGCCCCTCCATCTTGGACAGCGGCGTTGTTTTTCTTTTTTTTTTTCCCAGGGCAGTAACTCACCATGTTTTTCTCGATCTCCGTTGGGATAGAATGGGCGTTTTGGCCGATCAACGATGTCTCCGTGCGGTTCGCGTGCGCGATCCATTCACGTAAATGTCCCCGCAAATAATCCATGTGTGATTGAAGAACAACACTGAGAAGTTTCGCCTGCATAGCTGCAACTATGGCTGCAGTAGAAGCTAGAGTCTGCAAACAGCAAACAAATGGCTGGGAGAGCTGCTTGGACAAGGATAGGACCATGACGTCACCTCTGCTTCATGTACGGCCTGGGTGAGCTATGAATGCTCGAGTGAGGGCCAGGGAAGGCTAGACGATCGCCGATTTTCGGATCAAAATCTTTTATAACGGTTTTAAAGACAAAGTCCGATTAAGTACGACGTGGCTGAGGGGACCTGGGGGGAAGTGCGATATGGTACGGTTTTAACATTAAGGGGCTCCCCTTGGCTTGGAAGGTGTTAAACAACACAGTCTCATACCGAGGAAGGCACATAACTACTTTTTGTCAGAATCCGGGGAAGGCAGTGCGTGCCTTCTCTGGCAGCCAGCGACAGCAATATCTGCCTTCCAGGGTCCACTCATAGACATTCATTGAGGTCTAGAGACGGCAGACCGCTCCGTCTCTGGAATAGACACTCCCACTTAGACCCTATTCACAGCCCGCCCACGCATGCGCACTCAGCGAATTTCTCAGCAACTTCCTGGTGCTGACGTCAGCTTTGGAGTGTAAAAATCCAAAACGTGCGCTAAGCAGCTTGTTTAAAATGCACCAAACCACACGCCAGCACACACAAAAACCTGTAAATATTTGTGAGCATTTCCATCCTAGTTTTGTATTTTTTCGATGTGTATTCTTTGAGAATAAGACTTTTATTTAACGTTTCCAACCCGTGACGTCACGTCACATTACTCCTGTATGCACGACATGATTGACAGTAGTAAATATCTGATCAAAACATTTTTTTTAAATATAATAGATCTATATAATAGATGCACCTGTCCATACGTCAATTATTCTGGCACTGAAATGCCTAATTTATGAAAATGTACAGCAATACTTCTCGTTATTTCTCATTTCCTGATTACATTTACTGATTAGATTCCGCCTACTGCATCCGGATTGTCACCACGTCCGCATAACACAACGTTTCCGTATCCTCTCTTGGCCGGAAATGTCGTTATAGCAACCAACGTTGGGTTTGGCTTGCTTTTAATTTTTTTGAAACAGATAGCAGCAATCTTTTGCAGTCGTTTTGAACAAATAGCAGCATTTATGTTTTCTCAAAACGATGTCATGTTTTTTGTTACATTTAGGACGTAAACAATGTTGAAGTTGATTCTGAAGGTCTGTTGCTATTACGGGTTGCTCAGACAGACAGAGCAGTGTACACTGGGGTTGCTATGGTGATGGTAAAAGAGTCATAACGCAAGGACTTCTGCTGCTCTGTGTCCTCCCATAATGCATTGCGGTTTGTTTTCAACTCGGCGCGGTAAGACTTTTTTCTCTTCCATTTGTTTATATAAAATACATTGTTTAATCTGAACTAAACACTAAATCATAGGACCACAACACGGGGTTGCTGTTAACATGTTAGGGTGTGTATCAAGTAGCACGTTGCTCGGTCTGTATAAGTGTAAAACTAGTTTAATGTGGAGCTACGATAAGCTACTAACCAGCCAAGCTCACAACAACATGAGCTTGGCTATTTGGGTCCCCCTTCATTTGCGTGTAGTTATTTATTCTATCTGCCAAACTCTAAAGGCAAAACGAAATGTAATCATTATTTGTTTACCATTCTGAATGCACAAAAGTAATCAAATGTTTTATGATTAGCGATCATAATGGTTGGGACCGTACCTATGTAGCCAAGCTGGAGCTAGAATCCCCACACATGTTAAAACCTATGGTTACTAGTTAGCTGCATTGTATATAGGCTGGCCTCAGGTTAGTACCTATGTTCCCCAGGTTCCATGTTCCCCATTTACCCCCACAAAAAAGGTTCTATGTTCCCCTCTTAACCAAAAATGGTCCTATGTTCCCCAGGTTCTATGTTCCCCTCTTACCCCTACAGAATAGGTTCTATGTTCCCCGCTCATCCAAACATGCAGGAAACATTCATTTCTAATTACGGTATTAATAACAACTCTAAACACAATAATGGGGAGAAATTTCGAATACTAGTGGGACAGGTGGCACTAGTGACATCTGGGCACCATACTTTTGTTATGACTGGGCATCTGAACGAGTGGGCACCTGGACATCTGGGCACTTACAGTAGGGGGAGACATCTGGGCACTATAGGGACATTGTGGGCACCTGTGCACCTAATTGCCTACATGTTCTTAGTGCCCAGCTATGTCCCACCATTTCCTGACTTTGACTTTTGGGGTAGGGTGGGTGAGGAACACAGAACCTGGGGAACATAAAACCTTTTTGGGGGGGGAGTGGGGAACATAGGGAGGACCCCATATTGTTTAGTTACAAAACTGTAAGGGTCCATTTGGTGAACACTGTAATGTTTGATCTTAAGGGTATTATGCATTCCACCCCCCCCCCCCCCCCCCTTACAGGTTTCTTTGATGTGCATTGAGTACCAACAACTTAAAACACAATAACTTATAACACAAGCACACATCTTTAACTCACAACTAATACATGACAGACATTGTAGTGATGTTTGTTCAATGTTGGACAAACTAAACAAATGTAGCTGTCTATTCAAGTTATTCTTTATTAAAGCTCTCTTACAAAATAATTACGGTAGCTACCAGGGCAGGAAATTCACGGTGGGCCGTCGTTGCCCCTCTCTTTGGCCGTGTGCCCCTCGACACAACACACAACTATGTAAATGTTACAAATGGATGCACACAAATAATTCTCTTTGAATACCAACTGTACTGAAGATGTTTTGATGTAGCTTTTGTCAAGCTATTGAAGAATCTTTTTAGAAACTTTAAATCTCCATCATTCTGAAAATAGTTGTAAACTAAAGCTTTTGTAAAATAACAGAATTATGCAATATTAAACAGATCCAAAATAACCATTACACAGCATTACAAGTGGTAAAGTCTCTGCCTACCACAGAGGTTGTGGTTTCAAGTCCACCGTGGTGCAACCGGCTTTAACCCAATTTTATTGAAGGGGTTTATCTTAAATGGCTGATCTAAAAGCTCACAACACATCGCTATGCAACATATTGTGAGCTTGAAGATCTGCTATTTGTGAATAGCAAATGAATATAATTTGGGGTCCTTGACATTAAACGTTTAGAGCACCACTGCCATAAGAGTGTATTTTGATCCTTCTGTACATTCGTAAAATTTGAAATCAATGCATTAAAGTTTTACTATGTAACTTTTTTTATAAAACAAATCTTAAAATTGTCCTAACTGTTAAATCGCTAAAGTTTTAGAACACCCACTCCGTTATTTTCAGCTTCTGAAGCCTTCTCTTTATATGTTTTCTATGATCCTGGCCGTGGACCGGTTTTCGCGCCATGATGACGTAATCTGCATCATCTGTATACGTTGTGTATACGTTGCCCAATCACATCGCCGATCATGCACACATGGTACACTACCGGCCAATGCAGCGCATCTTGAAGTGGGGTCGCCATATTTGTAGTCGCCCGTGTGTCTCTTTACTCAAAAGCTAATCTCGCCTACCAGGCAGGGTGAAGTAGTCCGTTTCTCCGGAATGCCTGAACGCACAGGAACCAGGGACCCCTCTAAAGATAGCTCTCGGCGTTGTGGAGGCAGACGCGGGGGTGTGAAGGTACGAAAAACGGGCGAAAGACGCGAACGCGACCGCGGTTTGCTATATGGCTACTGACCACTAGTTGAGAATCTTACACAGTATAGCTTTAAGTAAAAATCTGGATATTTGTCTTTGTCTCAACAGTATAAAAAATGACGAAGCCGAAAACTGTAAAATGCCCCAAATGTGCAGCCGTGACGGAGGCCAGAAAAAAAACCTGTCATCAGTGTGCATCAGCCTTGCCGCTCAAAACAGCGGTGGCAACCAAAGTTTTGAAGTTTGGCCCGGAGTGGGCCGAAAAGCAACGAAAGTTCAACAATGGCTCAAGGCATACTGACTACGCACAAGTTGCAGTAAGTATAAACTACAGGTAGATCCTTCGAAAATCACAAAAGTAGAAAGAAAAGACAATTTGAAACTTTGATATATTCTAGATTCATTGCACAGTAAGTGAAATATTTAAACCTGCTTCTTTTGATCTTGACTAGGCTCCTGAAATTAAAAAATATTAAAATACCTATCTCATAATAATAGAATATTGCATGAGACCAATCATAAAAATAATTTATAATACAGAAATGACAACCATCTTTAAATTAGGTTACTGTAATTAAATATGGACTCAATATTGATCGTGGTTACATTTGAACAAATTGCTTCATCAATGTGTAAGGGCATGAAGGTGATCAGCTGTGGTACTGCTGAGTGTTATGGAAGCCCAGGTTTGCTTTGATAGCAGTCTATCTTGTTTGTATTATTGGGTCTGGTGTCTCAACTTCCTGTTGACTCTACAACATAGATTCACTATATGGTTCAGGTCAGGCCAGTTGGCTGGTTAAGGCTCGAACACACTGCCCGAATTTTTGAGCCGATTGTGCTGTCGCTGACCATCTTTGGCGCTCGCCGACAAAAACGGCGATCTGACTCGAGATCGGGCGTTGCTCGCCGATCGTTTTGCTCGCTGTGTATGAAAGACTCTGCGAGCAGGTCCGTGCGCGATTCCAGCGCTCGCTGACAGCTTCCCGAGCGTGTCTAGATAGACCAAATTAATAGGAGCTTTGATTGTCACTGTCACAGCGCACCCCACCCGAGTGCGCGCTCTCCTCTCCCACGGAGCGTGCCTTGCTCCGTGCGTCTCCATTTGACACAGAGAGAGAGAGAGAGAAAGGGAGAGAGAGAGAGGGGGGGGAGACAGTAGACAGACAGATATACGTAATATATACGTATAAATAAGCAGTAGCCTATGTTTATTGCCGCTGTTTTAATTAGTTTGGCCGCCTGTACTGCAGCCCTGTATTTAAATAGCCTACCGGCGGGTTGAAGATTAAGAATTTAACACGAGGAGAGCTGGAGACTCATTATTATGGAGCGGACCATCCGATCACTAGTAGCCTAATATTGCCGTTTCATGACTTTCATTATAATTGCGACCGTAGGTCGCATTTACTACCAAAACCTCCACGGGCTGTCTGTGCGTCAGTCAGTCAGTCAGTGAGTCCGTCACACTTTTGCCCTGCTCATATCTCCACAACCGTTGCCCCCATCCATGCCAAATTTTGCACACACACTCCTTGACTGCCAAACTACAACCTCCAAGGACCCCCGGAGCCCCAGGGACCCCCAGGTCCCTGGGGGACCCCCAGATGTAAAAAAATGACCAAATGTGCTCACACGTCACACGTCACACTTTTTCCCTGCTTATATCTCCGCACCCGTTGACCCGATCCATGCCAGATTTTACACACACACTCCTTGCCTGCCAAACTACAACCTCCAAGGACCCCCGGAGCCCCAGGGACCCCCAGGTCCCTGGGGGACCCCCAGATGTAAAAAATGACCAAATGTGCAAAAATGACCAAATGACCACCCCAACGGGGCTGCTCACGGGGAATTCCCGGGGACCACCGACTCCTGGTGCTCCAGAACGGATGCAAAAGTGGTGGCGCCCCCAGTGGAGGACCCCCTGCCACTGCAGCGCACATAAAATGCCGTAACTCGGGCTAGGAGCGTCCGGGAGAGCCGGGGCCGGTACCTATTCGTCCGCCAAGGCAACGCGGAGACCCCACCCCTCATTTCTCACATGGCCCTATTCTAGCGCCACCTTCAGGCCGATTTTTAAAACACATTTTTGGACACTGCTCCTACAGTTTTTGCCCTAAAATCACGCATATCACTACACAGCATGTCTACACTCATGTCATCAACATGGATCAGGAAGATTTGGGAAAAACAAATTGTTGCCCTATTTGTGGAGATAAGCCACCTACGGTCGCTTATCTCCCGATTAGGGAGTCTTACTGGTAATATAGGCTACTGTAGATGCTGTTTCATAGCAATATAAAACCAACGCATCTTACAATATGTTGATAAAACCGCAGCAGCATGGCTGGCGTTATTATGAAAACATTTAACAGGTGCGGGGTGTGTGTGTGTGTGTGTGTGTGTGTGTGTGTGTGTGTGTGTGTGTGTGTGTGTGTGTGTGTGTGTGTGTGTGGTGTGTGTGTTGATCCCCAGGCCAACAGGCAGATGCAGGCCTTGTCGGAACAGCTGCGTGCCTGTAGGAAGGATCTGGACATGCAGACCGCTCCTCTGCTCAGAGCCACGCAGGACAGGGTAGGCCCTGGCCAAGGACATGCAGGAGCTGGCTGTGTATCATTATTGTATGCTTGAACTATTGAAAAACAGCAGATATACAAGCTCACAGCGTGGCACTCGGTGCCGCGCTGCGAGCTTGTAGATCTGCTATTTTTATTATTATTTGGCCACGGACCCCCATCTCAAAATATTTAGTTCCAGACTTTTTCAAAAATAGCAGATCTACAAGCTCGCAGCGCGCGCTGTGAGCTAGTAAATCTGCTATTTTTTACTGGTTAAAGCATTCAATAATTCTAGGCCTAAATGGGTTAAGGTGCAGGGGAGCCGCGTGCCGTATGCGTGCCTGTACTAGGGATGGGACGATGTGAGAATCTCATATCACGATGACTGTGACAAAAGAAATCACAATTTACGATATTATCACGATAATCTAAATCCATTATCCTGGGGCGGAACATTTGCCAAAAAGAATTGCAAGATCTGCAAGCTCACTACGCATTGCGTTGCAATGCGTTGTGAGGTTATAGATCGGATTCTAAGTACCTTTTACCAATTATAGAGAGTTTAAGTGGCACCGGATATGCAGCTTGGCAAATAAAAAGTGAATTGATCCCAGTGCATGACGGAGGACGATATCACGATAAATTAAATCTCCACATTACGATTATGGTGAGTGTTATTTATCATGATAATCGATAATATCGCTTATCGTCACATGCCTAGCCTCTACTCTGTCTCTGTGGGGCCTTTTCTACCAAAAGAACCTTGGTTCCAGAACCAGTGCAAGTTCAACTTTCTTGGAACCTTGGTTCGTTCTTGCGAACCGGCATGTGTTTCCACCAGATTGAACCATGATTGAACCAGAGGAACCAAAGATTTTGTGGTTCCCATTCGGAACCAACTTTTATGGTTCGGAACCAACTCTGGTTCTCGGTGGAAAAGCTCACCTCGGGTTCATCCCAAAGGCAGGAGAAAGAACCAGAACCGGTTCTTTGGCGGTGGAAATGGCCTCTGTTTGTGTGTGTGTGTGTGTGTGTGTGTGTGTGTGCGTGCGTGCATGCGTGCGTGCGTGCGTGCGTGTGTGCGTGCGCGCGCAGCCGCGCAGGTGTGCACGTGTGTGTCTGTGGGGTGTGTACTCAAGGTATTTCGGAGCCTCGGAGCATATTTTATGTACTGTAATAAGCGGCATTAAGTACAATATGGTTTTATTTGGAAACTATGCCAACCGTGGATCATTGGGCTTTATGACCTTCTGCACCTAGGGTTTCAAAGGTCTCTGTTTTTTTCTCTCCGAGATCCACACAGAGGCTGCTCACAGGGAGAAGGAGCAGCAGCATGCAGTGCTCACACTGCAGAGGGAGATGGTGGAGGAGCAGCTGCGGAGCCTGGCTGAGCTCGGAGCAGCACGCGCAGAGCCAGGCAGAGATGCAGCAGCACTGCAGCCACAGCCTGCTGCAGGCCGAGAGACACAAGCAGCAGGAGTTGTGCCGAGAGTCACAAGCAGCAGGAGTTGTCGAAGGAGGAAGCAGAGAAGGTTACTCTGCGGCTAGCTAACGAGGGCCTGACGTGTGAGTAGATATAGTGTTTCTTGCCGAAAAAAAGCCGAACTTGTTCGGGATCGGCACTCAAAAAGTTAATGCAACATGTCTCAGCAATGTTTAATTTGATCTCTAATACCTTAGGAATTGCCTGATGCAGCGACAGATGGAGGTGAAAGGCCCAGAGTTACAACTGCCCAGGTGACACAATTTCTTCTAGACACTAACTTTCAAATGTGATACTATATTACTATATTTGTACGTACTAAAACAAACTTCATAAACATGTCTGTAGGACCTAGTGGAAATGCGAGCTTTAATTCCTCTGCAAGATGAGGATTTCCGCCTGAGTCTCCTGGCCGACCTGGAGAAGGTAATTGCTACTTGCTTTCACTTACAGTACATGGGTTTGACATTGAAAAGAAAACGGCCTCTCTGATATTGTCGGGGAGGTGGCTCTGTATGGTTTATGATAGTCAGTCGCTAATATTCGATACAGTCTGTTTCTGGTGAAAATATTACTAATTTGGCAACAGTAACATTAGCGTTTTCTCAACCATCAGTTTATTCTTATTCATATGAGTCAAACCACTGAGATCAGTTGATGCAAATTAGTATGAAGACTGGGCACATCTTGGTCCATATCTCTGTACGTCACGCCTGACACTGCTTCCCTCGACACATCACTGTGACCACACATGTGATATTACAGGTGACATCAACTACAGTATGTAAAAGTCGATATGTTATTACCCTGAATCCCTTTTATGCCGATATACGAAGATCCCATATCTAACAAGACTTCATATGGGAATGCTCATTATGGAGGAAGACGGCCCATATCTGTGTGGCTGGTTCAGACAGGGATCTCCATGTATGGGCATAAAAAGGATGTACAGTACATGGATCTCCATATGGGTACCAGGGGTCTATATATATGCGTAACTGGTCTGATATGATCACTGGCCAGATGGCAGGGCGAGGCCCCCCCCCCCCCCCCAAAAAAAAAAGTTGTAAATGACGTCAAAGTTAGCTTAACAGTTTTCCTGTTTGTTTTCATTTGACAATTGTTTTGTTAACCCCCTTTGTTTTAATGGATCCTTTATTAGGTTTCCAGATCTAAATGTAAGCCATGGTAAAATCATCAGGAACAGGAAACCTTATGCATTAAATAAGAACATAGCTCATTGGTTCGACTCTGGCCGTGTGTTTTTTATTTATTTTTTGTGAGGTTGAAACATTGTTAAAGTCTTATTTTAATTTGATTCTTTTCAATACAGGAAAGAATAAAGCGGGCAGAGGAGAGTCGTAAAATGGCCCTTGAGCTGTACAAGGCAAGGCGTCAAATGGTAAGTTATTAATTATTATCTACAATAGCCTTTTTCTTCACTTCTCCCTATTGGTAATGTAACAGTGTCATCTTTGTGTATAGGCCATTAAAGAACGAACGCAGCGGCATGGATGAACGTGCAGAGCCAGTTGATGGAATGGCACTGAAAGTCCACTATTCTGATGCCAATGAAAGGAAGGGCAAATTTTACCCATCGGAGCCTATTAATAGCATACTCGTATGTTTTTGCGACCGTCAGGTAGCAGTTACTATCAAAACCTTCACCGGCAGTCAGTCGGGTCCCCTTATTTCCGACACTGTTGCCCCTATGCCAAACTTTGCTCACAAACTCCTTGGCTGACAAACCACAACCCCCATCCCCTCATTTCTCACATGGCCCTCCTCTAGCGACACCATCAGGACGATTATTATAGCAAAACACATTTTTGAGCACTGCTCCTACACATTTTGGCATAAAATCACGCAAAGTGGTACACAGTATCTCTAAAGTCTTGTCATCAACATGGATCAGTCACATTTGCCATGTTCCCTCCTGATTGGCTACGATTGCCTTTTTAAAGTTAGTGTATGCGACACGATGGCCGCTTAACTCCTGATTAGGGAGTCCTACTGGTATTAATACATGCCAGTTGACGGGAGCTTGTCGATATTGCGAAAGCATCAGTTTGACGGTTCATTCGTTTGACACAGGTGAATGTTAACCTGGTGAGTAGCTAACCTGCCGACGTGGTTGAATGTTAACCTCTATGCCTAAACCTTACCCTAACCTCAGTAACCGTGACGTGGGTGAGTAGCTAACCTGCCGACTCCCTTGAATGATGGGACATAGAAATGGCGATTTCCCCCAATTTGACACAATCAAATCACTGAACATTCAAGGTTGCTACAGGGTTAAAAGCATGGCTTAAGAACGGCATTGTCAACCAACAGTTACATTGGACACGGCTAAGCTAAATGGTCCATTAAAACTAGCTACAGATGGCTCAGAGAAATAAAAAGACTGAGGAATGATTGATTGAATCTAATTCTCTAAATATATTGCAGGTTCTGTTTGACTTCACTGGTCAGGAAAAGGCTGCCAGCCTAGTCTTTCACCTGAAGTTGGTGGGCAAAGCACCCATTCCCAGCACCTCGGTGGGTTCCATTTCAGAAAATGGAATAAGCCAAAACTCTACTCTGCTTGTCCTCTGGGCTGATGAGGAGGTTGAGGTGGGTATAAATAAAAATGTTAAGCGATTATGAACTTAACACTTCAAAAAACTCCAACGCACATTTGTTCTTTATGCCTTTTTAGGAATTTATTTCAGCAGCAGAGAACTCCACTGAACCGGTCTCCTCCGAGCTCTCCACTGAACCGGTCTCCTCCGAGCTCTCCACTGAACCGGTCTCCTCCGAGCTCTCCACTGAACCGGTCTCCTCCGAGCTCTCCACTGAACCGGTCTCCTCCCAGTCCTCCACTGAACTGGTCGAACCCTCCACCAATCCAGCACAGCTCCACCGTACAGCCAACGAAGCGTCCCTTGAAATCTCGGATGAAGATGAGGCCAGAAGAGCGTCTTGGAGCCAGTGCCCAGCCACCACCCCCACAGCATCAACATCAGCTGCTGGACGACTTCTTTTCCCGCCATCTGGACCTCCTGGACTGCCACTGCCACCAACTTCACGACAGCCGCACAAGAACAGAGTGTATGTAGCAGTACTAGTACTATGTACTAAAATGTCATGGAGAAATGAAGAGCCATAGCTCTAAAGACGGTGTTCATAGCTTGAAATTCTGTAAGGCTGCATTTAAAAATTGATTATTTTAATTATTTGTCATAGTTTTACATACAGTTAATAATATGTACATTTGTGAAGGTTGTATTTAATTTTTTCTTAATGTTAGACAGTTTACCTCATAAGGACCAGCCTTTTTTTAAAAGGAGGAATAAGTGTCTAAAAATATCCTTTCAAATGCTTTGCTTTGCAAGTGATTTGCAAGTGTGATAAAATAACTCTTGAATTTCAGTTTCTAACCGCATTTTCTTTTTTTCCCTCGTCAGAAATATAATTGTAGGATATGTACTGGACGGAGAGCTGGTGGACGACGACACCATCAGCATCAGATTCCTTAATTCAGAGGCCAACGTGGAGGCCATGTCCCTCAAAGTCCAGGCTTATCAGGGGTGGGACGAGCCAGTGATTCTGCTGAACTCGAAGAAACTCCGCCTGGTAGACGATCCTGACTGCAATGGTAACTATGCACCAGTTTTATCAGTGTCTAGCTTTTACTCTGCCCTCAAAGCTATTTAAATCCAGAAGGTCTGTCCTATAATCTAACAGGTGGTGGTGCATATATTTTGACTATTAAGCTAAGCTTTGAGTGCAAAGCCTCCTGTCAGTTACAGGAATGGACTGGACATTGTTAATCTGATAGATGGAGATGTAGTAAAAAGGTGGTCATACTGATAAAGATTTCCATGCTCATACGATTCTTGAAAACCAAATTAATTAAATTCCATTTTTGCTAAAATTGTTTTGTTAGATCTTGCGTTCTGGCTCTCCAAGACCAGAAAGATCACTTGTGTCAAAGAGAGCCACTACCAGCTCTTTCAGGAGAGGAAGCGGAGGCGGACAAAGTAATTATTCCAAACCCTTAGGTGAACATGAACTGTGTTTGCATGAGAGATGGTCTAAATTAAATTGTATCTGTGTTCCCACAGTCTGACTGACACCCTCAGAGGGGCTGTTGGTGAACTACAGGAGCTGGTTGTGGCTGCCCGGGACCAGGGACGTGCTGGGCCCCTGATTCAGCCCGGGAAAAAGAGTTGGAGAGGCCCTCATTGCGCGCTTTGTATTTATCATTTTAAAAATGATTTAAACTAGTGAAAACAGCCGATCTACAAGCACACAACGCCTCGCACCGCGAGGCGTTGTGTGCTTGTAGATCTGCTGTTTTCACTACTTTTGTGCAACAGCCTTATATGATGAAGCAGGGCTTTGCTTAGCGAAGAAATGTATACATTTGAAACTTGGAGATACAAGGTTTCTGCCCGACAGTGACGATTTACTTTGTTGGCCGCCCAGCCCCCAAAATGGAACGAAGGCTGACATTTCATTTTACATTTTTTCCTAATGGCCAGCCTGGATCGTCTGGAATGAACGGGCCGGTCGGGAGTTGTCCCGCTTTTCCCAATGGCCAGCACGTCCCTGCCCGGGACCTCCCAGATGTTTCTCAATATATGAGAGACATGACGAGCTACATCTCAGCCAGGGGCTATACAGTGGCCTTGACACCAGGCTTCCCTGAGACACACCTTCGTCTGTTCCATTTGCGAAGGTTAGTACACTACATGTTGACTCGTGTTGAAATGACTTCAACACAACTCCAGGAACACACAACTCCCTTTTTTGTGTAAAAAAACAAAAAAGAAATGTGGATTTGGCTCCTCCCATTAATCCACTTCCTCCCGGGTTCATTCCTATTAACAGATTCTGCTGTTAGCAAAATCTGTCTTGAGATTACAGTCACACAGACAGACCCTCTCATATAGATTACAGTCACACAGACAGACCCTCTCATAGAGATTACAGTCACACAGACAGACCCTCTCATAGAGATTACAGTCACACAGACAGACCCTCTCAAAGAGATTACAGTCCCACAGACAGACCCTCTCATAGAGGGCTGATCTTGTGAGCCATGCCATCAAAAATGTATATCAGTGTTGTTACTGCCACAATGTTCTATTCTTTACTGCTGGCAAATGTTAAGTTTGTTCTTCTGTTATATAAATGTCTCTCTCTCTCTCTCTCTCTCTCTCTCTCTCTCTCTCTCTCTCTCTCTCTCTCTCTCTCTCTCTCTCTCTCTCATCCAGACATGAAAATGGTCTGACAGCTAAAGTGGCGATTTTTCACCAAATCCTTAGTGGTGATTCTTCCCATGTTTTCTGTGCCATGAAAAAAAAATTGATGTGATGTGATGTTCATGTGATGTTGCTTTGGTAGGCCCGGGGAAATCTTGCTTTTGCGAACGCCCATCATTTTGACCGGAGGGATAGCGACTCACTCCACGGAGGTGAGGGTTAGAGTCGGGTGTCGAAAAGATGACATGTAGTAACAGCGGCACCAAAGTTTGCGGCATGGTGGCATCATGAAAGTGTATTGTACTTTGACAATAAGCTAACTTTATAGTTTATAGACTTTATAGACTCATACTTCTCGATTCTGTCTCACTGTAAAATGGGGTTAAATGAACATTCATCACCTAAAGCTCCGTTCTGTACCAGGACTAAGCTGCAACTGTCATGTTGGTGCTGATCAAATGCATGTTCTAATCACTTGCCTCTCCCCCCCCCATACCACCCCACACCCCGTTGGCAGAAGTCATGAGAGGCCCTGTAGCTGCCCCGTGCTGCAGGAGAATGCTCGGCTGTCGCGCCTGTGTGGAGCAAGCAGGTGTGGAGCAAGATGGAGTGCCTGGGAGGTGCATTAGCTGTGAAGAACCAGAGGTGTTCTTTGAACTCACAGGCATGCCTAATGAAGGTCGTGCACAACAGCCTGGGAGGTGCATTACCTGTGAAGAACCAGAGGTGTTCTTTGAACTCACAGGCATTGCTGACCTAATGGAGGTCGTGCACAACATCTTGAATCACTGACTACATTTTGATGTCAATACTGTTTAATAAAGGGTCATAAAAGGTCATGACTCGGTTCACTTCTTTTTTACATGTATTTAGAAAAGTGATCTTCATAGACTTGTGTAAATTGACAGGTGTTAAATGTCCTAAGGTTTACATGAATTTTATTTTTTATTTTTAACCCTCCAAGACCCACTGGCGCTTTAGGATACATTTATATTTTATCAAAAGTGTTCCTGTTCTTTTTCACCTAAACTTCACCATTGGCTCCTATTATCTAGTATTACAACACCATTGGCCAGGATATTTGCATATAAATACCTCCCACAGAGACTGACATTCACACAACGTCAAGTAAAATGCCTAATATATTTTTTTTTGGGGGGGGGGGGGGGGGGGAATAGAAAGCGATGTGCCCAACAGTTATACAATGTTGTTTATGCCCACTTGACTTTGATATACATAGTGAAACTCTTCTAACAGTAGGTGGCAGTATACACCGTCAAGGTTGTCATCCGTCATAAAACCATGGGAAGAAGAAGACGGAAGTAAGACCTCTTCCTAGTCGATGCCGGGGCTTTCGAAATCAACTGAAGCACGTCATGTCGGCTGTTTTGGAGGAACATGAAGACATACTTCTGCAAATGATTAGCAGGGGTTTGTCGGACCAACAAATTACGACTATTTAATTTTTGAGATGGGAGTGCAGAGGATAGCTTCTGAAAGAAGCATTAGGCAGTTCCGGGTGGAGAGGGGATTGGTCAGAAAGTCGATTTCTATATAAATCAGGTATGTGCGTAGTGTTTTCCAAACCTAACCCTATCTCTAACCTCAGTAAAACTATGCCTAAACCTAACCCTAATCCTAA